>NC_135435.1:1727500-1855000 GCF_051991255.1 Vanacampus margaritifer
TGTCGTAATTCGGGTTTGTGACTGTCTGATATATTTTCCAACGCCTGCTGTTTACAGTAATATCTCAGGTTTGTTTTGTATTTACATTACACTGTACTGCTGAGAAAACAATTATATTTTCAGCCACCCAAATAACTCAATTGCGTTGCCAGGTCTGACGCTATGACGCATTGTGATTGTATCATCGTCAGTCTAATATTGTATGTGCATCTGTTGTATTTCAGGGTTCGCAATGTGGCATACCAGTCTGGATAGGATCATTAAACTACAGAAAAATCCGGCCAATATTAGAAACCTCTGTATCTTGGCACATGTTGACCACGGTGAGTTTAGGACTTCGTCTTTCCTCGTATTTTACTTAAGAACATGACAGTAGAATTTATACTGGCTTATGTACAAACTGAGTGAGTATTGACAATTCTGAACATCTGGGCATTTCTGATACTTCCCCAATGCAACGCAATTCAAATGTTTATTTTTTTATATTTTTATCAACCATATTCATAAGTACAAGTACACAAAGAACCTTGTATACAACATTGAACACACACACACATGGCAGGGGGTGTATATACATTGGTCACAATCATTCAAAAAGTAGAACAAATACTGATCGTTTTTTTAAGGCTTTTTTGTTCAATAAGCTATTCATCAATTTTATATAAGATATATTATCATTATAAAAGTGTTTAAAGTTCTGGTTGCTATATTTGCATTTGTGGAGATAGAATTTAGCAAAAATTAACAAGTTCATAATAAAAAATACATCTTTTGTTTGCTTTCTATAATAACAAAATCAAAACATTCTCCCATTTTAAGACAAAGTCACTGAGTAGTTGTGAAGTAATAAATCCACGGAAGTGCTTTCTAAAATTTGTAGAATTGAAGCATATCCAAAATAGGTGCTGGACGTTCTCAGGATGACTTCCACAGGAAGAACAGTTCACATCAATATCCCTTTTGAATTTTGTCACATTTGTGAATAATTTTATATGAGACTTCTTTTACCTTATTTTTTACAAACAATTTGTTCGGCATTGTCTATACTTTTTTTTCCAGTCAATATCATTTACAAAAGAGTTCCAAAAATAAATCACAGGAGGACTGAACAAAGAGACTCTTTAAAATAATATTCCTATTTTTTTTTTTTTGGGCTGGGTATTGATTCAAATTGATTAGATTTCGATTCACAAGAGTACAGTTCGATTCAATTTCGATTTTTCCAGATTCGATTCACTTCAGTTCAATCTGATATTGATTAATTATGGACCATAAATTCTTATTAAATATCAAGGACATGATTAAAAAAAAATCCACAAACATGAATTTCCAAATTAAACTTTGCAGAGGCAGTTACTGGTTAAATTATGTATTTATTAATGAAAAAATCACTTAAGTGTTACACAATCACTTAAGTGTTACACAAACATTGACATCAGCATGAATGAGATGAAAATGTTTACATAATTCTATGTGTCAAACAGACTTTCCCAATATATGTTTCTATAGGATTGGGGAGACAAACGCAATGCAAATGCTTCATTTATTGACAATTACGAAATAATGTCACAAGTCAAAATGGCGGTCTTATGCTGTGTTTGAAGTCAGATTTATCCCACAAGGAGTGTCCTAGTTCCACCCTCAAAACATTTGAGGCAACTGTAAAGAAGATGGCTAATTCGGATAAATTGTTTGCTGTTCTGGTTAACACAGTCATTCCAAATCATATTGCGTCACGTGAACATATGTCTTATATTTACATTTACCTCAAATACTTTGAGGGCTGAGTGAGATAAATCCAATTTCTTATTTTCTCGTAGCGTTTTTCCTCTGTGAGGCGATGTTCTTCGCTCATTGAAAAGCATTATACTTTGGATCATTGTAATTTGATTTGTGAGGATTATTTTGATTTTAAAATGTGATAAAATGTTGTTTGACTATTTTAAAAACATGCTTGGTTTGTATGCTAGTCACAGGCAAAAGCAATACAATCTGCCGTGGAAATGAACCTTTGCATTGTGGAAATAGCAGAAATATGCCCGGATGTTTGAAATTGTCGATATGGTGAAAATAATCGGCGGATTGTATTGCATTTGCCAGTGACTATCATACAAACCACACATATTGTTATAGTAGTCAAACAACATCTCATCACATTTTAACATCAGAATAACCCTCAAATTACAACAATCCAAAGTCCAATGCTATTCAATGAGCAGAGAGATTTTGTTAACTGAATGGACCGCCATTTTAACTTGTGACATCATCTCGGCATTGTCAATAAGGTTAAGTTTTTCCCCAAATCAGGGTTTAGATTACTCTGGCATGGCGCTCAATTTCTGGCGTAAGACATTTTTGGACAAGACCAGCCCTATATGTGTGTCTTGCTTAACCCCTGAGCGTTATTTGTCCATTTTCTGGCTTTTTTCTGTTTTTCATCAAAGAAAAAGCATTTGAAAAAAATTCACTAGGGACCTGACATTTTACCAGGATTGTTTAAAAATGTAGAAGTTCAAATTGGCGCCATGCGGTAATTTATAATTATTACCAAACAGGAGGGAGAGATTCACACGAAGTTGTTGTAATAATGCCCGATTTTGGCTCATTGACTCCCATTATAAATCACAGTTTTTGATATGCTGTATACCTGATGTGTTATAATGCATTTTCCGTGATTACCGATGCAATCGCTTCTTTGATGAGTCATAAACTTGAAAATAGAGGAATTTGTGTTTAGTGTTAACACAAAAATCCACTAGGTGGTGCCAAAGGCTAATAAATGAATACAAAATGCATGCATAAAAAAATTCTATTGTTATGACTTACTGACTTGTTTGAGCCTCTAACTATGTCATATGAAATATATAAATTATTCTTTTATTTTATATATATATATATATATATATATATATATATATACACCATAGTTAGTCTTGCTATTAGCATAATACTGTTATTGTTGTCCATAGGGGGCATTAAAAAAATAAATAAAAAAACTATATATGTGTAGATAGGTCTGATGCCACTGAACATTTTGAGTGGTTGAAAGTGAAAAAAATATTCATAAATGACTAAGTTATCTCACTTCAAAGGAAATGCCGGATTTTGGCAAAATTACAAGAATTTTGAAAAATGACATTGTGTAAAAACTGGGCATGCATAAAAAAATTCTATTGTTATGACTTATGACCTTGTTTGAGCCTCTAACTATGTCATATGAATTATTCAAATTAGTCTTTTATTTTATATATATATACAGCATAGTTAGTCTTGCTATTAGCATAATACTGCTATTATTGTCCATAGGGGGCATTAAAAAATTTAAATAAAATAAAAACTATATATGCCACTGAACATTTTGAGTGGTTGAAAGTGAAAAAAATATTCACACACTTCAAAGGAAATGCCAGATTTTGGCAAAAATTACAAGAATTTAATCAAACTATAGTAACGCCCAGGGGTTAAACGTGTCCACGCCATTGCAAATCAAAAGATTTAATCCACCAAAAGAATAACAGTAATTTCACCAATATTATAAGTCAAATCAAAAGCCATTAGCCAATCAGAGGCAGAATAGGTCAGGTATTGTTTTGAAACAGCGCAATGACAAATCTAGATACTCAACGTGCACATCTTCAAAGATGGAAGGGAAAATCATTCGACACTGTGAGAACATATCTTTACTGCAAAAACAGTGTGGAAGAAACAAATGGCGCTGGGCATGGCTCAATGTCAAAAGGGGGCGATGGAAAGCCTCTTTTTCCCATTGGTGCCACAAATTGACTCAGCCTGGTGTTAGCTTCTGCAGCATATGCTCGAAGAAAAGTGTACATTAGGAGCGGAAAGAGACTTAGTGAATCATTTGCCAATAGCCTGGTTTACACGCAGCCATGTATTCCGATTAGAATGAATCCGAACGGCCAAACGGAATGAAAATGCTCCATATAAACGTGACAATCGGAATGAATAAGTTGAATCCGAATGGAATTTCATTCGGAATCACAGGGGTGGTATATTCGTTTCGTCAATCCAAACGAGCGTCATGCATACACTTCATTCGGAATGGTGACGCTGTGTCCGCCATGCGCATGCTCTGTCTTGATGTAAATGTGTCATGATGTCATCGTTTCCACCCACTAAAATGGCGGCGTCTCCCCAGAGCTTGTCTGCGAGGGGATAACTTGTTTTTAAGTACTTGAAACTTGTTTTTATCAAGATGTTGCTTCAATAAAAGTGTTAACACTATCACAACTACTGTGCTAAATGACGAATAAACTCTTAATCTTGATAAATCACGTGATCGATGTCTGTGCATCCCGCGGCTGCCGCGGGGCTGATCCGACTAAACGGGGGAGCATATAAACGGCAGATCGGAATGGATCACGTCACATGTAAACAGGTGACCAGAGATCTTCATTCAAAATGATTTCAATCGGAATGACTAAAAAGTCTCCATGTAAACCCGGCTATTGTGACATGCCGCAATAATATATAAAGCCAATACAATCAATGTGGAAACGTTCTCTATTTAAAACGTTACAGTGACTGGAAAACTATTATTGTCAGGTTGATCGTATGTTCTGACACTCCGTTAGTACCGCGTTAGTTCTGCTACACGTCCACTAGCAAGCTTCATGATGCTTCAGTCTGTTCCCTCGGTTTCAGGATATTTACAAAATAAATGTGTTAAAGAAATTGACAGTTTTAGCGTATTTTACATCCGTTCGGATTTTTCTAGGGCTGGGAAAAAAAGTCGACCAAGTCGGTTGGGTTGACCACGAAAATTGGTTGACGCAGAAATGCATGCGTCAAAGCTATTTTAATCATTTAAAAAAAAATGATTGCGGGGTCTGGAAGTTGCCGGAGGCCCGGAACCAATATTTTGTGTTTCCGCACGGACACTTATTGCTGACGGACTCCAACCGGCATTCATCACTACTAACTAAGATGCTTCTTAGGGTTTGTTTGTGTTCTCTTTAGACTGAAAAGGGAGAAAATTAGCATCGCTACATGTCTTATGCTTGTAACAATACAATCCGCGTCAAAATCGCGTAATAAATAAAAGTGTTCTAATGAATTTATTTGGCGCGATTAGTCGATTAATCGATGGAATAATCAATAGGCGACTCGATTTAAAAAAAAAAAAAAAAAAAAAAAAAGTTAGTGACAGCACTAAATCTTTCTTTTCTGTCTGGAAAATCGGAAGAATGAATGGAGGTTTACCAGGATACACTTCCGTTCTTGGCACTTTGCAATGTTTTTTTTTGCCTATAAATTCCATTAGGACAGTTAAAAATGGCACAAAGAGAACATGTCGTTTTGTCACTTAAGGCTTCTAGCCGTTTAAACAAACACGCAAACACTTTCAGTGGCCGAGTGGTAGAGTGTCCGCCCTGAGACTGGGAGGTCGTGGGTTCAATTCCCGGCCGGGTCATACCAAAGACTATGAAAATGGGACCGATTGCCACTCTGCTTGACACTCAGCATTAAGGGTTGGAATTGGGAGGTTAGATCACCACATGATTCCCGAGTGCGGCGCTGCTGCTGCTCACCGCTCCCTCAGGAGATGGGTCAAATGCGGAGAACAAATTTCGCCAAATTTTGGGTGTGACAATCAGTGGATCTTATCTTATCTGATCTTATCTTATCTTAGCACTGTCCACCATTCAAATGACGGATCGCCAATCTTTTTTTAAAACTTGATTTTCACGCATGCACAAACGTAATGCACACTTCGCTTATCAGCAGATTAACACCTTAGTTCAGGGCTATTTGATTAGCGGCCCGTGAGCCACATGTGGCCTTGAACCAACCCCTGAGTGGCCTAGTCTCTGGTCCAGCTCACTTGAATTGAATTGCATTCAAAAGATGCAGAGGGCATCTCCATTCGCAAGTTATCAGAAATTCCTACAGTGTTTCACACCATGAATGCAACACACCTCGTAGCCTAGCAACAGTTTACCCACATTGCAGAGCGTTGTTTTGAAGCGTGGCTAGCGGTGCTAACGGAGTAGCGCCGAGATAACTGGGGGAAAAAAACATGTCCCTTCCAACTTCTAAATGTAAAATTGACAATGAAAATTTAACGCTCAAACATTCGTAGGGTTGAAATTCTACCGACAAACGTATTTGCAAGTGAATTGCTGTTGATATAGTAATACATGAGCCCACAGACAGAACTGATACTATGCTTCCGGGAGGAACTGCTTGGCTTACTGTCGTTAAAAGGACACAACTGGCAAGGTGTTCTTTGAGAAGATTTCAACATTCCTCTGTTTGGTTTTGGCTCATGTACATGCTTGTACGAGTACCCAATGTGAACAGCTAAAGTGTTAATCTACTTATTAGAAGACATTTAAGTCATAAATGGTAAAATAAAAAGGCTATTGTAAAGCAGCTTTAAGATTATTGTCTTACTAAAATGTTTAAATGCATTATATATATTTGTTTGTTTAGGTAAAACTACTCTTGCGGATTGCTTAGTTGCAAGCAATGGTATCATATCAAGTCGCCAGGCAGGGAAGGTAAGTTTTTGTTTGCATACGTCCAGCATAAGATATAAAATATCCCAATCCTTTGTTAACAAAAAATGTATGTGCCAATGTTTAACTTAAAATAGTAAAAATCTTTAGAGTTCAGTCCTTAACTCTTTGACTGCCAACCATTTTCAGAAAAGAGAACATGTGGGTGCCAGCTGATTTAGAGCATTTTGACTGATCTTTCAAGGTCCACAGAAAAAATTGTGTTTGGACTATAAAAATTGGACTCTCATCTTTCATTAGAAAGAAAAAGGTTGTTTCTACCTCATTCACTTTTTCAGTAATCAACAATAGAAAAAAGGTTAGTTTCACCCAAATGCTCTGTTTTTGACCAAAATACATAGAAATCAAGCTTTTTGTGAAACAATATTATTTTATGCACTCTAGTGAATTTGACACTTTTTTTTTCCAATGAATGATGCCACAAACACCTAAACAGTGCTTTACTTCTATAAAACACTACCACCAACAATGAAAAGTGTTTTTTGATAGCAAAATAAGTTTATTTACATTCAACAGTGTAACAATATGACAAAACAATATGGCAAACTATTTACAAATGTGTGCAACTGTGCATGTGTGGTGTGTGTTTATGTGTTACTATTTACAATTGTGTGGATGTTTCAACTACATAATTTTTCTTTTTGTGTGGTATATTGTGTAACACTCCCCTGCGTGCAAGGGGACGCAGCAGAATTTGCACCACAGATTAGTTTCACTGCGATTGCCCCTTCGCATGCAGACCCTACACTTTCTTGACGGCCTTTTTTTCCAGGGAGTAGCAGGTATGTACTGCAGTGTGTGTTTGGCCATGTTGCCATCAAGTCTACTCTCAGGATCATGATACGGTGACCTGGTGTTACGTCTGGCTTCCCCATGCCCTTCAGTTCCTGAACCTGCAACAACTTCCTCCTCCTCCTCGTCTTGTGGTAACAGCCACCCCTCACCACCTAGCCGGATAAACTCCAAAAAGTGTTGGCACTTCCCAGGATTTTTTGTTTTGTGCAGGATATATGCATTGAACATGCATATTTGAAATAGATAGACAACACATTTTTTGTGCCATTTCAATGTTTTGCGCATGAATTGGTGGTAAGAGATGTTCTGATCCATCTTATCCACTCCATTCACGTTGGCATTGTAGTCCAGAACCAGTGTCTTCTTGATCAAACTGTACCCACTCCTCCGATGAATATGCATTGGACTCAGGGTACTCTTCATCGTTCGATTGAACGTCCGCCTGTGCACCACGTTTTCCGGCATTAGCATCGCTAGCCGGTGAGGCTTTACGACGTGGTCTAAGCCGCTACGTCAACGCTTCAACTTCGGCGTCAACCTCGGAGTCACCATCATCATCATCAATGTGCTCTTTAGCACTGGTCGATGCTTTTCGTCTTTGAAAAAAATGCTCAAAGGTGAGCTGGTTGCAACCGGTCGCCATTTTCGCTTCCTCAGCCATTCTCCCGTCAACACTCTAGCTCCACCTCACGTCTTCTACTACTGACTCCTACCCGATCTTGTCCAAAGAGAGTCATCCCTGCCATCTAGTGCCCATAAATAGTCATTATACTAACTCGATCTGCTTGATACTTTGAGCACAGCTGGCCAAGGCTTTCCTCCACCCGTTTCCATTAAAAAACATAGTTAACGTCTTTTAACGTTTTTGGCGGCACTCATTTGGATTTTACTAAACGTTATTAAATGTTTTTGGCGGTCAAAGTGTTAAAGAAATGTAAATATTCCTATTACTGTAGCCCTTCATGAAAACACAATAAACAATAGTGTTGATTAATTTCCAAAAACTTATTTTTTGTGCATCCTCTTCCTTCACTTTTAAATGGAGCAGATCCTGATGTACATTATCTTTCCATCTCTTCTTTAGCCTTCCTCTTGGTGTTTTTTTCCCCCTTCTAACTGCAGTCTCACAAGGTGCGTTTCCATTCCCCTCAGTTTTGCACAAAAGGCAAGTTGCGCAAAAGCAAGCTGGTAATGGAAAGACACAATTTTTGAAAAATTCTCAAATATCGCAAAAACGTTTTTACGCTCTCATGAGGTTGTTTTTGAGACGTGTCGGAATCGAAGTATTTCGCAAAAGTGTAATGGAAACACTTTTTGTGCATTCCCTGTAGTCATGTGACCCCTGCCCGGTCACAGAGGAAAGGAAGTAGGAAGTATGAGGCCACTCGCTTTCATGTCGGAACTGCCTCCTGAGGGAATAACAAGTCTTTTTAATATGGCTCAATATTAGACCAAGTAGAATACACAGAAAATACAGCCTCTGCTGAGCCTTTTTCAGGAGGGCTGTGGTGTTGTGCTCCCACTTTAAGTCCCAGAGATGATTGTGGCCAGAAAGCGACATGACTCCACACGGGATACCTGGATGCCCCCCAGCATGATGGGAGGAAAAGAGGCTGCATTCCTCCGGAAGTCCACCAACATCTCCTCGGTATTAAGTGCATTGAGCTCCAGGTTGTTGTAGCTGAACCAGCTCCGCAGCCGCTTGATCTCCCTCCTGTAGGCCGTCTCGTCCTCTCTGGAGATGAGGCCCACCAGGGTTGTGTCAAACTCAAGCAGTTTGACCGATGGATGGAGAGAAACACAGATGTTGGTATACAGCGAGAAGAGTAGCGGTGACTGGACACAGCCCTGCGGGGAGCCAGATCTGGAGCCGGAAATGGTCTTCCCCATCTTAACATACTGAGTTCTATTGGACAGGAAGCCTGTAATCCACCTACAGGTGGACTCCGGCACCTGCAACAGGGACAGCTGGTGCTCCAGAATGGGTGGGAGGATAGTGTTGAAGACACTACTGTAATCAACAAACAAAATCCCAACATAGTTCCATATGTTCCAACGTATATTGCAGCGCCATGTTCACAACGTCCTCCGTGGATCTATTGGCCTTGTAGGCAAAATGCAGCAGATCCAGTACAAGATCTGTGAGGAATTTCAGGTGGGCCAGGACAAGGCGCTCCAGAACCTTCATGATTACAGAGGTCAAGGTGACATGTCTGTAGTCATTAAGGCTTGCGACCTTGGCCTTCTTGGAAACAGGTATAATGGTTGAAGCCTTGAAGCATACTGGGACGTGACACGCTGGTCACCCACCCCAGGCCGCCGACCAGCTCTCTATGCACCCGACCAGTTTGGCCCCTCCCACAGTTGGTGAGCCCCTGGGAAGGGGGACACGCATTGCATTTTTGAGCTGTGCCGGCTGGGCCCCATGTGCGCAGGCCTGGCTCGAGAGGGGGGTCTCTCGCGCCCTGCCTCCTGGGAGAGGGTAATTGAGGTCCAATCATTTTACCCGTCATAAGGGGTCTGTGAGCTGTGCTTTGTCTGGCCCCTCACCGAGGACCTGTTTGCCATGGGTGACCATGCCAGGGGCATCTAGCCCCAGACAACATAGCTACCCCTCCACCACAGCAAGGTGGTGGTAATAATTAAATTAATTTATCCATGAATTTAAAAAAATAACTTGAAAGTAACTTAATCTTGAGTAACTTTGTGGGGGGCTTCGGGAATACGGGGTACCGAACCCCCTAATACGAACTCTTCAGTCCCTTTTATGCCCAGTGCCAGAGCTTGGTCCGCATTGCCGGCAGTATGTTAGATTTGTTCCCAGTGAGGGTTGGACTCCGTCAAGGTTTCCCTTTGTCACTGATTCTGTATATAATCTTTATGGACAGAAGAGCCCAAACACCCTGCGGAGAAAACTAATTTTGGCCGCTTGTATTTGGGATCTTGTTCTTACGGTCATGACCCACAGCTCTTGACCATGGGTGAGGGTAGGAACGTAGACCGACCGGTAAATCGAGAGCTTCGCCTTTCGACTCCTTCACCACAACAGACCGATACAGACGCTACACCAACCCGCCTGACGATCTCCCACTCCAACCTGCCCTCACTCGTGATAAAGACCCCAAGATACTTGAACTCGTCTCTGTGGGACAGGTTCTCCTCCTCGACCTGGAGAGGGCACTCCACCATTTTACGACTAAGGACCATGGTCTCAGATTTAGAGGTGCTGATTTTCATCCCAACCGCTTCACACACGGCTACAAATCGCTCCAGTGATAGTTGGAGATCACGGCTTGAAGAAGCCAACACCACCACATCATCCGCAAAAAGCAGATATGCAATGTTGAGGCCACCAAACCAGGCCCACTCAACACCTCGGCTATGCCTAGAAATTCTGTCCATAAAAATTATGAACAGAATCTGTGACAAAGGGCAACCTTGGCGGAGTGCAACCCTCACTGGAAACGAATTGGACTTAATACCAGCTATGTGGAGCAAACTTTTCCACCATCTCCACTATACACAGTGTTAATGGTGGACTGCTTCCTTCCTGAGACGTCGTATGGTGAACCAGAATTTCCCCGAAGCTGACGGGCAGTCGTTTTCCTTGGCCTTACCGACCTCCTCCTATGCCAGTTTTTGCCTCAGCGACCGCCGAAGCTGCATTCTGCTTGGCCAGCCTGTGCCTGTCAGCTGCCATCGGAGTCTCACAGGCCAAAAAGGCCCGATAAGACTCCTCCTTCAGCTTGACGGCATCCCTTACTGCTGGTGTACACCAGCGAGTTCGAGGATGGACACCACAACAGGCACTATAGGAGCCAAATATGTCAATGAGTTGATGTGATTGCTTGATTGTGTTACCCATATTGTCCGCTAAGAGGTGCTGTCACCAAAACTATATTTGCAGGAGGAAACAGGAAGCTGACAGGTGTTGGCCCAGAAAGGCATACAGGTTTTTAACCGCTTTGGCGGAATTCTTGTGTACCGTACCCTTGCGCCCGTGTTTTATGGATTTTGTACCCTTTTCTTTTTGATGTCAAGAAGTTTCACTGCGTAATAAAGTAGAAAGTTGTATTTTAAGCGGTCTTTGGGCTCTTTGATGACACGGCGAAGCAAAAGGTAAACATTAGCCGCCTAGCGCGTCAAATCAAGCTTTACCGAGGCAACACTTAATTAGCTCAACATTGACTGGCTATCATAGGCACCAATGACCTTATGGCCACAGCTCCTATATGCTGCCTCAACAATGTAGGCGCGGAACATGGTCCACTCTGACTTAATGTCCCCCGCCTCCCCCGGGACAAGGGAGAAGTTCCGCCGGAGATAGTTGTTGAAACTCTTTCTGACAGTGGATTCTGCCGGACGTTCCCAGCAGACCCTCACAAGCAATTCCCACACCATGTTAATACTTGGGCGGGACGCCCAGGTAAACTCGCTGCCACCCAAGAAGTTTTCTAGAAAAATTACTGTGTTTTCAAGACTATACAGCACACGTCTTAAAATTGTCTAATGTGTGCACCGAATTCCGGAGACGTTTTCCTTCAAGACAACCCACGGGGCAAGTTTTGCTGTGCCAACGTGCGTTTCTGATTGGTGGACTGGTTCACGCTTGTTGTTAGCTGGCTGCTGGCTTATTTGAGGTACAGCAGCGGACGGAGGGGAGAAGGCAGAAGAGAGTTGCAGCTGTATGTACTCGAATGTGGAGATGGAACGAGAAAGTGAATAAAAAGAGAAAATAAATCACCAAATTGCAGTGTGACCTCACCTTTTTGGCGATGTGCAGCCGCCGGGCGCTATTCGCGACACGTCTCGAACACCGGCCGAGACCGAGCAGGAACGGATAACAAAATACTGCCGGTCTTTGCGTTGTGCAAAACAACATCGGTTTGGCTAAGAAACTCCGGAAAATGGCATCAGACATATTTACGAGGCACAATTTAAACTGCAAGATATCAGTTACGCGCTTGTATAAGGGAATAGAGAAGCCGCGAGATAATTCCACATTGACTGTGCAGTCTCTGCAAATAATACCAGTCACTAGGCATCACTGTTGCTCTCTCTAGTATTCTCTGTAAAGCATCAGTCTCTCCCTGTTCTGAATAACATTCCGTGCAGCCAGCCACGTTTTTCATTGTTTTGCTTTCTTCTCGGTAAGGTAAGCATTAATTTCGGCCAGAATTATCCCTATAATATTTTCTCTTTAACCACCGCAAAGCTCTTTGTGCACTTTATGCTCGCAGTTTCTGCTTTGGGATTGTATATTCACATCCGAGCCGTCTTGATCCAGTTTTTTTCGCTTATAATCTGATATGACAGCCTTGTTTTATTTGCATTATTATTTTAATATATAATAGGTGCATAAAATATGGAGTCACTGAGTAATGTTACAACAACATTTTTACTCAATGCACGATATGAAGTGCAAAATGGCACCATTTTGTTTCCGTAAAGGGATGGGTGGGTGATGGGGGGGCTTTAACAATTCCTCCCCGCACACCCCCCAGAACCAACCAGCCGTTCCTCCCAAGTCTCACTGTCATTGCCCTTGTGAGTGTTGAAGTCTCCCAGCAAATCGATGGAGTCCCCAGGGGCAGCACTCTTCAGCACACCCTCCTAGGACAAAGAGGGTGGGTACTCTGAGCTGCTGTTTGGTGCATAGGCACAAACAAGTCAGTCCCCCCCCGCCCCCCCCCCCCCCCACACACACACCTGAAGGTGGAAGGAGGCTACCCTCTGGTCTACCAGGGTGAACCCAACATACAGGTGCCAAGCTGGGGGGTAATAAGTACGCCCACACCTGCTGTGCGCCTCTCACCGTGGCCAACTCCAGAGTGGAAGAGAGTCGATGCTTCTCGAGAGGACTGGTACCAAGCGGTGTTTGAAGGCGAGTCCGACTCCGTCTAGTTGGAACTTCTCAGCCTCACACACCAGCTTTGGCACCTTCCCAGCCAAAGAGTTGACATGTGATAAAGAATTACAGAATTTGTTCCCCTTTCTGACAAATTCACTGATGCAAATAAGGATCATTACAAAAGAAGAAAATATGACAAACCCTAACTCGTGGACAATTTACGACTGGGGCTCCTGCAGCACGAAGCTTCACACACTTCATACCAAAGTTTGTGGTACTGTTTTAGACGGTGAAAATAATTTGTAGTGCTTCCACGTTTTGCCCCTTGCTAGAATTTGTCGTATAATTTGAGTGTGAGTTCTTGCTAGCTGGTAGCTAGCCACTCATCCTAACACTAACTCCTCGTTGTTGGGCTGCTCGTTGACTCCCTTGCCATCGTTCGTCGGGCCGGCTCACTATCATTAGCTGGGCCTGCTCGCTTCCTCCCTACAGATTGTGATTTTGTTGCTCATCTCGAATTTACTGAGCCACTGCTTCTTTTTCTTCTTTTTTTCTTTTACAAAGCAATTCTTCCGTCGCTTTTTGCGCAGCCATTTGTTGACAAGTGCAAAGTGTCCCTTAGACCACTACACACACACACGAAAGAGAAGGGGCGGGGGCGCACAGGGCAGTACAGACAGGAGCTGTCAGACGCGCAGTAGAGCAAGGATCACAGCGCAAATTTGAACAACAGTATACTACTGTATATCAAAATGGTCTAATTCCATATGCCATTTAAAAAATATCAATGTAATTTTTATATAGATATATCGCCCAGCCCTACACTGGAGCCGCAAATAACTCTAGTAAGAGTTAGTTTTACAGTACACACTGCTGTGTAGATTATTTGTCTTCTGCAGTGAAAATCTAACTCTGTTTGAGTCAGATTTGTACAGTAGGCTTCCCCAATCCTGGTCCTCAAGTACTGGAGCGCTGCAGGATTTAGATGTTTCCATCCTCCAACGCACCTTATTCTAAAGATCAGGAACTGTATCAGACTTCTGCAGGGCTTGCTGATGAGGAATCAGATGTGTTGGAGTACAGAAACATTTAAATCCTGCAAGACTATGGCCGTCGAGGACCAGGATTAGGGAAGCCTGCTGTACAGTATTTAACACTGCAGATACTGTTGTTGTGAGGCAGGAACTCATCTGAAACATTACCACTTTCAGTCGCGAAAATTCTGATGTAACAATGAACTTAAAACATCTTTGATTGTTTAACTATAGAACATGAGTGTAACATTTTTAAATAAAAAAGAACAGGTAGAATATGTACATTTAACAGTAACACTTAGCACTCCCAGAAGTCTTTGCAGCAGAGCAGTACTAATTAAGTGGGCAGAGCTTACTTTAACTCTCAATGATTGGTTTAACACTAAATCAATAATCTCTTTCAAATAACTCATACACTGACTCCATTTAAATCAGAACGTGTTAAAAATAGACTTTGGGGGTTGAAATCAACACTGAAACAATTAACAACAAAATGTTAAGACTCCAATTTTTGCTGTGTACCTTAAATTGATCTGCTTTCTGTTTCCTCATCTTGGTCTGACTTGTGCTAATCTTCCAGCTAAGGTATCTGGATAGCAGAGAGGATGAACAGATCAGAGGAATTACCATGAAGTCCAGTGCCATCTCTCTTCATTACCAAGAGGGTAAGATATACATTCGGCATCATTGAGATGTTGAAATATCCTGCCAATATTGAACACACAGTATTAGAAATGTTTGCATTCTTGCACATGTTGACCACAGCAAGTTTGCTTTCCTCTGCACACTCGTACGCCTTCCTTCAATTCAATTTCATGCAGTTGACCAACTTTTTTAATTCAGTGATGCCATGGTATGAGTCTGATTCTGATGAATGGTTATCCTGTCCAAGAACCTTTAGAAAACAGATGCCAAACAAGTTGTTTGACCAAAACTATTGGGGACTTTCTGTCTGAATTTGTCATAATAAATCAGTCAAAAAATTGCTCGAACCGGCCGATGGCCTGGTCAAAACGTTATAAATCGATTTTATGTTGCTGGTACAATTTTACAGGGTGCACGCTCTCCGTTCGCCTTGTCGCCAATGACGAGGAGTGGGAAAAAAACATGGCCATATGCAATTTGTATACAGTAATCCCACAATCCTCAATGCGGCCAGTGACTCACGTGATTGGTTACAGTTGATTCACAACATCGCTCCAAGCCAATGACGCATTGCTTATATCTGCTGGGCTACTGCTAGTGAGTATTAGCAAAGCCGTTCTGTCGCGACCTGAGGATGAATGAAAACGGGAATATTGTGTCTGTTTCTGCTCCAAAACGTATATTGCCCACGAGTCACGAAGAAAAACTTTTTTTACCGCCTTGGTCTGCTCGAAAGTTGCGGGGGGAAACGAAAGATGACAGGACGTTCAGGACACGAACCCTTGTCAGATCTTAATGGCTTGGCAGCGTCCCCTGGCTTTGACACGACGAGGTATACACAAAAATTTGTTTTTACTTAAGTGTGTAAAAGAAGGATAATCAGACGCTTTCACAAGCGGTAAGTCAGCCAAGATCGCGGAAGAATGACGAGCACGAAGGTAGAACATCAACAGGTACGTGGTCGTGAACCCATTTTATTTTCTTGTGTCGTCGAGTACACAGAGTTCACCATATAAACTGAGCACTGTTTTACATAACATAATTGGCATTAATTGTGATATTAATAATATTACAGTTGCAACTACAGTTGTAATTCTGTAATCATGACAAAACATTATTGTTATTATATGTATTATAATAAAATTGCATGAGGAAAATATAGCGGTAACTGCCTGTATACAGACACACATACAAAAAAAAATGTCACTGTACCACCATTTGGACCAGTATCATATCAATACAATAACATAGTGGAGCTGAGTGTTCTCAAAAATGAAATAGAGGATGTATTCCTAAAATAAACTAGTATTTATTATTATTATAGGCCACTGCAACAAACATTAACACTGTATAGGAAAATAAAAGTGTTATGTGTGATGATTACATTCAAATATATTGAATAAAAATCATACTCAAATAAATGTTCAAATAACAACATTGCCTAAACATTAAAGAACCTTCAAATAAGCCTGGTATTGGCACAGATACCTGGTACTCGCCCAATAATACTTACAAGTGTTTTATTAGGCAGATGCATGTTAACATAGCATTTTAAAAGACTGATACTTTGGTCTGTAACTTGTCTGAGCATTACATATGCAAAAATGTTGATGTGCATATTGCAAATGTGCAAATTATGAGATTTAGATTATTTTAATCAATGTATTAAATGAATTTGGCAGTTGACTAGTTGACAAGTAATTCAATAATCGTTAAACCAAATCAAACTGAATCAAATCGTAATCCTACTGAATTGAACCAAACCAAATTGCAATCGAACCGTCTTTGTATCGAATCGCACCGCATGTATCGAGATGCGTATCAAATCGTCTTGATTGGAGAGATTTACACCCCTAATATATATATATATATATATATATACAGTGAGGAAAATAAGTATTTCACCCCCTGGTGATTTTGTGAGTTTGACCCTTTACAAAGAAAGGAACGGTCTATAATTTTCATGGTAGGTTCATCTTAACAGTGAGAGACAGAATATTAAAAAAAAATCCCAGGAAATCACATTATATTAATTTTAAACATTTATTTGTCTTTTATTGAGGAAAATAAGTATTTCACCCCCTACCAACCAGCAAGAATTCTGGCTCCCACAGACCGGTCATGTGACCAGGAGGCACACACATTAGTCCTCTTACTTAATTGGTATTCCTAATTAAGTTCCCGTTACCTGTATAAAAACACACCTGTTCACAGAATCAATCAATGCATCAGATTCCAACCTCTCCACAATGGGCAAGACCAAAGAGCTGTCTAAGGACGTCAGGGACAAGATTGTAGACCTGCACAAGGCTGGAATGGGCTACAAGACCATTAGCAAGCAGCTGGGTGAAAAGGAGTCAACTGTTGGTGCGATAGTTAGAAAATGGAAGACACACCAATTGACCATCAATCTCCCTCGGTCTGGTGCTCCACGCAAGATCTCACCTCGTGGAGTGAACCGGATCATGAGAAAGGTGAGGAAACAACCCAGAACTACACGGCAGGAGCTTGTTGATGATATCAAGGCAGCTGGGACGACAGTCACCAAGATGACCATTGGTAACACACTACGCCGTAATGGATTGAAATCCTGTAGTGCCCGCAAGGTCCCCCTGCTCAAGAAGGCACATGTACAGGCCCGTCTGAAGTTTGCCAATGAGCACCTGGATGATTCAGAGGAGGCTTGGGAGAAAGTGCTGTGGTCAGATGAGACTAAAATCGAGCTCTTTGGCATCAACTCGACTCGCCGTGTTTGGAGGGCGAAAAAAGCTGACTTTGACCCCAAGAACACCATCCCCACCGTCAAGCATGGTGGTGGAAACATTATGTTTTGGGGCTGTTTCTCTGCTAAGGGTACAGGACGACTTCACCGGATCGAGGGGAGGATGAATGGGGCCATGTACCGGGAAATCTTGGGTGAGAACCTCCTTCCCTCAGCCAGGATATTGAAAATGGGTCGTGGATGGGTGTTTCAGCATGACAATGACCCAAAACATACAGCAAAGGCAACAAAGGAGTGGCTCAAGAAGAAGCACATTAAGGTTATGGAGTGGCCTAGTCAGTCTCCAGACCTTAATCCTATAGAGAACTTGTGGAGGGAGCTGAAGCTTCGAGTTGCCAAGCAACAGCCTCAAAATCTTCAGGATTTGGAGAGGATCTGCAAAGAGGAGTGGGCCACAATCCCTCCTGGGATCTGCGCAAACTTGGTGACCAACTACAAGAAACGTCTGACCGCTGTGCTTGCCAACAAGGGTTTCTCCACCAAGTACTGAGTCATGTTTTGCTAGGGGGTGAAATACTTATTTTCCTCAATAAAAGACAAATAAATGTTTAAAATTAATATAATGTGATTTCCTGGGATTTTTTTTAATATTCTGTCTCTCACTGTTAAGATGAACCTACCATGAAAATTATAGACCGTTCCTTTCTTTGTAAAGGGTCAAACTCACAAAATCACCAGGGGGTGTGTGTATATATATATATATATATATATATATGTATATATGTATATATATGTATATATATGTATATATGTATATATATGTATATATATGTATATATATATATATATATATATGTTTATATATATATATATATATATATATATATGTTTATATATATATATATATATATATATGTTTATGTATATATATATATATATATATATATATATATATATGTTTATATATATATATATATATATATATATGTTTATATATATATATATATATATATATGTTTATGTATATATATATATATATATATATATATGTTTATATATGTTTATGTATATATGTGTATATATACAGTGTATATATGTGTATATATACAGTATATATATGTGTATATATACAGTATATATATGTGTATATATATATATATATATATGTATGTGTATATGTATGTGTATATGTATATATATGTATGTGTATATGTGTATATATATGTATATATGTATGCATAAGACGTTGCTCTGCCCAATGACAAAAAAAACCCGTAGTTGACGTTATTGGTGGTATACAGTGGGCGTGTCCTTGACGTCAATTGACGTTTTTAGTGGTTAAAGAGTTAAACAACGCCCCCTTTTTTTTTTTCAACTGCGTAGTGAATGTGCATTTTAATGTTTAGCAGAACACCAAATAGCATTATTATCCTTGTCAACAAAAACGCCCATTTCTCGTCTTGATTTAGTCATTTCGGCTCATGTTTTGCCCGCCATGAAAAATTAGATGTTAACAAAGTCTTTTCATTATTATTGTTGACAAAAAACATTAGCTGATGACTGACTGACTGATGATATGATACCTTTTTTCTTCCCGTCAGGTGATAACGATTTCTTACTGAATTTGATTGACTCTCCGGGGCACGTTGACTTCTCTTCTGAGGTTTCCACTGCTGTCCGGCTGTGTGATGGGGCCATTGTTGTTGTTGATGCTGTGGAGGGAGTCTGCCCGCAGGTATGTTTTGTGGTTTGCGTCTTGTTTCACTCTTGGCCTATCTTGTTCACTGTTGCAGCCTAAATCAGTTTGTTCTAGAGCGGAATTAATTAATATGTAAGGTTTTTACTGTCCAATATTTTTATTGGCATGTAGGCAAAAAGAAAACCGAGTTTTTTCACAACAGTATAAACAATAATTAATGTATTTATACACTTACCTACTTATTGATGTATTGATGTAAATTGTATTTACTTATATATACTTACTTACAATGTCTGGTTTGTTGTTCTTGTTTTATTTATCTTTACCGCATGACGGCATTCTGTTCTATTTTTAGCACTTTGTATACATCAATGTTTGTTTTAAAGAGCGTTATAAATAAAGTTGAGTTGAGTTAAAGTGCTTCATAAATTAAGTTGAGGTGAGTAATTTTTGGTCTGTATGACGAAGTTACACATAACCACAGTTGTGATTTTACCGACTACAAATGCACAATTGAGTAAGCCCAGTATGTTAAACTGATCTCTTGGAACGGCAACTGTCAGGCTGGCAGCATCAAAGTTTGTAGTCATCAGGTTGACGGGAACAAGACCGTGGAGCCAACTTCAACGTCGGCTTTGAAAAGTAATCCGATGGCTCTCGTTGCAGCCGGTAGCACTGCAACGTGAAGGTGATTTCAGGACGAAGTTTTGTTGTTGATGATCGCAATAGTTTATGCCGGCAGTATGTATGGCCGACACATATTCTTCAAGACGAATCAAGTCATCCGTTGTGCCACGACAGGCGACACGCTACCGGGAACAAGTTAAATAAATAAATAAAAGTGTTCCAAGGCATTGCGCTCCACATTTTACAGTGTATGATAAACTAAGGTTTATTTTGACGTTGGCTGAAAACAGATATGTTTTGTGGTTTGCTTCATGTTTCACTCTTGGCCTATCTTGTTCACTGTTGTAGCGTAAATCAGTTTGTCAGAGAGCGGAATTAATTAATATGTAAGGTTTTTATTGTTCAATATTTTTATTGGCATGTAGGCAAAAAGAAAAACGATTTTTTTCACAACAGAACATCTTCAATAGCGTGTCCAAAATTTTTGGAACAGCATGACAAACTTGAAATGTCTATACATTCTACCACCATAAATGTTCATACATTTTTCTTAAAATGAAACCATAAACAAACAAAAAAACAAAAAATACAGATATGAAAAAGCAGAAGAGAGAAAGAAAAAGTCAAGGGGAAGCTTGACAATTCTATGAATAGGTATCAGATGGAATTAAAAAGCGCCAAAAAGGGGTTCTATTTCTTCTGGAATTTAGTTGAATTACCACTCTGACACATTAGGGTATATTGTAGACAGCTTAGCTTTGGAGTAATGAACTCTGAATACCACTTTAAATTGTACAAGAGTCAGATGTGCACAAATTGAGCTCGTGTGAAAGGAATTAATAGCAGCCTTCCACCAATCATTATCGAAGGTCAGCCGAAGCTCGGCCTCCCAGGCCCCCCTGATCCGATCGTCAGGGATGCTACCTAAATCAAGCAGCTCTTTATATATCCTTGATATTTTTGACTTTTGAAATGGGTCTGATTGATAGAGTTCTTCCCATACCTGAATTTTTGGCAAGTTAGGGAAACTTGGGAACAAAGACGAGACACAATGTCTGACCTGAAAATATCGAAAAAGATGGTACACAGGGAGACCGAACTCTGTTGAGAGGTCTGCAAAACTGTAAAAAACATTATTTTTAAATAAATGATTGAAAGTTTTGAGACCTGTCACACCAGACTGAAAAGCCCATATCCAGCATCGAGGGTTTAAATAAATGATTCATCAGTAATGGACCTAAGACAGACAGAAGAGTAAACTTAAAATGTCTCCTAAATTGATACAACATTTTGAGAGTAGAGCGTACTGTTGGGTTATGTGTAAAACCAGAGGGGTCAGTTGGCATAGAGGAGGGGACCAAAGCTGATAAAGAAGATGATGTGCAAGATTTTGATTCAAATTTACACCACAACAAATCTGCTGAGGCGTACCAATATGAAATCTTGTGAATATGTGAAAAAGAGCAGAAGTTTGGCAGCGGTAGCCCTCCATTGAATTTACACCTCTCAAGCACCGTTTTACAAATCCTGGGTACTTCACCCTTCCATAAAAAAATTGAAATTGTTTGATCTAAGGTTTTAAAGAATTTGTTTGTCAAAAAAAATGGTAGACAGTGAAAGAGAAACAAGAATTTAGGCAAGATGTTCATCTTAATCGTATTAATCCTCCCAATCAGAGACAGGGGTAAGTTTTCCCATCTCTGAAGGTCAGATCTAAGGTTATTCATCAAGGGGGGAAAATAGCAGAAAAGAGAGACGCAATAGTTGTGGTTATATTAACTCCCAAATATTTGAAGCCTGAAGGACACAGCTTGAAAGGAATGTCCGCCTGAACTAATTGAAGTGCCGATTGATTTATAGGATAACATTCAGTACTGGAGACATTTACCTTTATAGCCCAAGATAATAATAATAATAATAATAATAATAATTATAATAATAATAAGTTTTCTCCCATACCAAATCTGCCCAACACTTCAAATAAATAATTAAACTCCACTCTGTCAAAGGCCTTTTGGGCATCTACCAAAATAAACATTTCAGGGAGCAAATGATTTGTTTTTGAGTAAATTACATTAAGAATAGTCCGAATATTATAGAACTTTTGGCACCCTCTTAACTCTTTTACTGCCAAAGACGTTAAATGACGTTCTGCAAAAACCTACGGAGGAGCGCCAAAGACGTTAAGACGTCCACCCATTTTTTTTTTTTTGAAACGGGTGGAGTAAAGCCTTGCCCAGCTGTGGTGAAAGTTTCAAGCAGGTCTAGTGAACCTAATGACTATTTTTGGCCCCTAGAGGGCAGCGATGACTCTCTTTTGCCAAGATTGGGTAGGCGTCAGTAGAAGACGTGAGGCGGAGCTAGAGGGGACAATGGCTGGGGAAGGGAAGAGAAGAGAACATGGCGACCGGTTTGCAAGCAGCTCACGCTCGAGCATTTTTTTTCAAAGACGAAAAGCATCGACCAACGCTAAAGAGCACATTGATGACGACGATGATCATCATCGATGATGATGATGATGGTGACTCCGAGGTTGGAAGCATTGACGCGGCAGTAGAAGACGTGAGGCGGAGCTAGATGGCTGAGGAAGCAAACAATGGCGGTTGCAAGCAGCTCACACTTGGGAATTTTTTTCAAAGACGAAAGGCATCGACCAACGCTAAAGAGCACATTGATGACGACGATGATCATCATCGATGAGGATGATGGTAACTCCGAGGTTGACGCCGAAGTTGGAAGCGCTGATGCGGCGGCTATGACGACGTCATAAAGGTTCACGGGCTAGCGATGCTAACACCGGAAAACGTGGAGCACAACCGAGCACGCTCAGGCGGACGTTCAATCGGACGACGAAGAGTACCCCGAGTCCAATGCATATTCATCGGAGGAGTGGGTACAGTCTGCTACTTGCTATTCCCCGGAAAAAAAGGCCGTCAAGAAAGTGTAACGTCTGCACGCGAAACGGACAATCGAAGTGAAACTACTCTGTTGTGCAAATCCTGCTCCCTCTCCTAGCACGCAGGGCAGTGTTACAAAAAGAAAAACTGTGTTTGAAACAGCCACATAATTGTAAATAGTACCACAGTTGCACACATTTGTAAATAGTTTGCGAAATTGTTTTGTCAAATTGTTACACTGTTGAATGGAAATAAACGTATTTTGCAATCCAAAAACACTTTTTCATTGTTGGTGGTGGTGTATTACAGAAGTAAAGCACTATTTAGGTGTTTGTGGCATCATTCATGGACAAAAAGAAGTGTAGAATTCACTAGAGTGCATGAAATAACATCGTTTCACAAAAAGCTTTTTCTCCGCTTTTTGTTTCAAAACAGAGCATTTCGGTGAAACTAACCATTTTCTATTGTTGATTACTGAAGAAAGGAATAAGGTAGAAACAAACTTTTTTTTCTGATGAAAGATGAGAGTTCAATCTTTCATTTGGTAGTATGTGTGTTTCCATAGTCCAAACACAACATTTTCTGTGGCTTGAAAGATCAGTCAAAATGCTTAAATCGGCTGGCACTGGCGACGTCCCGTTTCTGAAAACGTCTGGCAGTCAAAGAGTTAAGCATCCAGTTTGATCGTCTAAGGTCTTCTTTTCCTTTCGACTTTTCCCTTCAGGGGTCTCCACAGCGAATCAGTTGCCTCCATCTAACCCTGTCCTCTGCATCCTTTTATCTCACACCAACTACCTTCATGTCCTCTTTAACTACATCCATAAACCTCCTCTTTGGTCTTCCTCAAGGCCTCCTTCTTGGCATTTGGAAACTCAGCATCCTTTTGATACTCACTATCTCTCCTCTGGACATGTCCAAACCATCTCAGTCTGGCCTCTAAGACTTTATCTCCAAAGCCTCTAACATGTACTGTCCCTCTGATGTACTCATTCCTGATTCTATCCATCCTGGTCACTCCCAAAGAGAACCTCAGCATCTTCATCTCTGCCACCTCCAGCTCTGCCTCCTGTCTTTTCCTTAGTGGCACTGTCTCCAGACCAAATAACATCGCTGGTCTCACCACAGTTTAATAAACCTTTCCTTTCATTTGAGTTGAAACTCTTCTATCACACATCACACCTGACACTTTTTTCCACCTGTTCCAGCCTGCCTGCACACGCTTCTTTACTTCTTTTCCATACTCTCCATTGCTTTGGACTGTTGACCCTAAATACTTAAACTCCTCCACCTTGGTCTCTTCTCCCTGTAACCTCACTCTTCCACTTGGGTTCCTCCCATTCACACACAGATACTACGTCTTGCTAAGACTAACTTTCATTCCCCTCCTTTCCAGGGCAAACCTCCATACCTCTAGCTTCTCCTCCACCTGTTCCCTGCTCTCACTACAGATCACAATGTCATCTGCAAACATCATAGTCCATGGAGATTGGGTCTATAAGAAGTACATAAGTCGAAGATCTTTATCCTTTTTAAGCAAAACATTAATAAAGGCCTGACAAAAAGTAGGTGGGAGGGTACCAGTTTCCAGTGACTCACTAATAAACAGAGTGAAAAAGCGGGGCCAATTTATCTTTATATTTCTTAAAGAAAACTTTGTGTACTTAAATCCCAACCCCCGCAAATCACAACTCTCAATACGCGCATACACATAAAGCACAAAAATATTTGTATTTTAACCAAGATTATGGTATAGATTATGTAGTGGAAATTTTCAGTCATAGCAACTCACATACAATAAATTTTTTTACCAATTTCAACTTGGGAGTAAAATGCTAAATGGATAATGCAGCGCAACAGCACGAAATATGTATTTTGGTTGATGTTCCCTTGACATAGTTACTTTGGTTACAGTTGGTGTTCTCCCAGGCGATCACTATTTGCCCAAAGTCTTTATGAAAGTCTCTGCATCCGCTGGTGACTTGAACTCCTTCTGGGTGCCATTGTAGGAGACTTTGATAATTGCTGGGAACACCAATCCAAAACGCAGACCTGGCACCTTCATCTCATGCAGATGTTGTCTTGTATCGTTGAAGGCTGCTTTAGCGCGTGCGCTCTTTGCAGTGTAGTCAGGGAATGCAGCGATAACCATATCCTGGATCTTGATCCGACGCAGTGTCCTCACTTGTCATGCCAATTCAGTTCTTGTGGTGGTGTAGATGGACAACTAGAGGAGGAGAAGGTTCATTTTGTTTCCGTTTAGGTTTTAATAAGGGCTCTTTTTGCATCTTAAATGCCGTCTGAAGTAGCGCTGCAACCGCCTCTGTAGACACCGAGGCCTCCAAGTCCTCTGGGACGCCCACAGCACGTATTTAATTACGCCTCGATCTCTCTTCAAGATCCTCACATCTGTTGCTCAACTTCAACAACTCGGTAGATAGTTGTTCAACCTTGGAATGGAGTGCAACAACATAATCGGTGTAAGTGGATAGTGCTGTTTCCATCTCCGCCACCGTTTGTTTCAAAGTGGTAACCTCGCGCTACGATCCACTCGTTGTTTGAGTGGAGTGCGCAACATCCTACGGGGACCAGCACCATCCGGCTCACCACCTTTTCCACCTGCTGCCCCCAGGGAGAAGGTACAGGTCCATACGGGCCAGAACATCAAGACTGGCCAACAGTCTGTATTCACAGGCTCTGAGGTTACTGAACTCTGGTCCTCTTCCCTCTCTGCCTACCCTTTATGGACAATAATAACATCCAACAACAACAATAACTTTGAAGTGATTTGAATTGTTGCAGAATGTCACTACTCCCTTTTTCCATTTATCCTTCTTACTCAACGTTTGACGACTGTAATATTTGATTAAATGATCTGGTTTTGCACTGATGCATGATGTCATCTCAGGTATCTGAATATTTCTGCTCTGCACTTTATTAATGACAAGACCTTAAGTTGCGCTTAGTCTTTGTTGTACTATTTTCTATACTGTGTCGAGCGTTTACACTGGGTTATTTTATAGGTATTTATTTTGTGGAATTTTGCACTTTACCAACTCTGCTGTATGGATGCTCCAAACGAAGTTTCGTTGTTCCCTTGTGACAATGACAACAAATATTCTGAATCTGAATCTACCCGTTAGCTCCGCTTTCACTGCTTGTAGCGCCAACTTCATGGCTGACAAATTCCCATCCAAGGCTGTTTGGGGTACAAGCTTGTAGATAGCAGTCGACGCTATCAGATCAGCCTTAAAATCCCCACCGACAGCTTCAGGTTGACACACTTCACTAGCTGATGGTGACTGGGGGGAACCGCTTCGGCATGGCGCAGCTCCTACCGGTGATGCAGGCCGCAAAGTCATTGCACCCATCTTCGCCCGGCGTCTACCTTCAGTTTACATTTCTTTCGACATGCTTGACGGTAAAAAAATGCGTAGATCTTGTACAGTAGAGGAAAAATTACAACTATAATTCAAATGTTTGCTTATTTAAAGATTTAGGAGTCAGATTCGCGGGCGCTCCGAAGACTGCGTCCTACTTAAATGATTGCTACCGAATGTCATATGTAAGGTTTTTGGGGTAAGTGGAAGATTGTTTTTAGCATGTGAGTTTCTTGGGTGAGTGTAAGATAATTCTGTGTGAGAAGTGTTTTGATGCATCCAAGTTTTTTTGGGGGGTGGGGCAGTGGGGGTTGTGGCCTCTTCTTCTGTGGGCTAAAGCATGCTTAGCACGCATTTTTTTTTCTCCTTTCCTTATTTCAAATACATACAAAATAGGTACAATCATTGAGTACAGTCAAACAACAATAGAACATAGGGCATTTCAATTTCAAATAAAGGTCAAAAAGGGCAATGACAAAAGATAAAATGAATCACAAGTATAGTCTTTCAATAATTAATGCCAGTCTTGTTGCATTCTTGGGAGTAAGTGACAGCAAATTATTATAAGATTTCAATTCCTTTTTCCATTGAGCATTTGGTTTTGTTCTAAAGAAACAACATTTGTGTATATATTGTTTACCTAGTAAAATAATATTGTTTAGGCAAAAGTCAACATTATTATTAAAAAATAAAATAAAATTCTTGATGTCCGTGATGGTAAAATTACCAATTACTGAACACTTCCAGCCAGAGTAGTGAGGCCGTCAGGAAACCCACGAAAGGACCAAAGAAAGGAAAGTGAAATCCAGCACCGACCAGACACCACCCACCAGGCCACGAACCAGAGTCCTTCACCAACCCCAGAGACATCTAAATTTCAACAAATCAGGGAGACCTCAAGAGACCAAAGGAGAGACTGAGGAAAGGAAGGAAGGACAGACAAAGCGGAGTGAGATCCACAGACACCAGCCTCCACCGATTCAATGACCTGAGGAAGATTGTGTCTGAGTTTCGATAGATGCTGGTGTGGTGGATCTGGCGTGCATGAAAATCTCCACCAAAGAGGGGAGCCGTCGACCCCCGCCAGGACAGAGCAAGCGCAACACCTAGGCCGCGGCAGCGCCGAAGGACGACTCCGGGCCCCACAGGGGCCACCGGCCAGAGAGCAAACCCAGGAGCAGGAGCGCCCCCCATCCCAACGCGGCCCGCGCCCCCAACCCAACGCAGCAGGACGGGGCACTGCAGCTCCGCCAGGAACCCCACCGGCCCACAGCCCCAGCCCCCAAACAAGACCCCCCCCCCACCCCCCGACCCCACCAACCGGCAGCCCCCCAGCCCCCGACCCCCAGATCCCGGAGATCCCCCGCACCCAGGCACCGGCGCCGAAGAGGGGCCGGCCAGCGGAGCGGAGAGGGCATCCGCGCCCACCCCATCCCCCCCCCCCCCCCGCGTGGAGGGACGGAACACTGGGGGCAGAAGGGGAGATGGGGGCACCGGAGGACGGGCGGCACCCCCGAACCCCAGGCCCAGCGGGGAAAGGCCCCGGTCGTCACTCCAGCGTTCTTAGTGAGAGTTAACCCTGTTACTGAGTTCGCCAGCTCGCCGACTGGGGAACTCTACCCCTAAACCTTGAATGTGACCCCACCCAGTGTATATACAAGTGTGTGTGTGTGTGTGTGTGGTGCATTAAAATTGGGAGCAGGTGAACCGGAGCAGAGGGAAATGATATCCCCATACTCCGATCCACCCGCCTCCCAGGCATGTCAGTGAGTGTATGTGGTGCATTAAAAAAAATAAATGGGGGGGCGGGGACAGCAGCACTGCTCTATACTGCGGTCTGCCCCAACCAACCCTGTGGTGCATTAAAATTGGCGGGGAGTTGTAGGGCGAAGACTGTGTTTCCACCCTACCCCCAAAGTGTGTTATGTGCCCTATATGTCTATAAAAGTGTATTGTGCAAAACTAGTGCAGTGAGTTAACTCTTTGACTGCCAGACGTTTTCAAAAACGGGTTGTCCCCAGTGCCAGCCGATTTAAGCATTTTGACTGATCTTTCAAGGTCCACAGAAAATGTTGTGTTTGGACTATGGAGACATACATACTACCAAATGAAAGATTGGACTCTCATCTTTCATCAGAAAAAAAAGTTTGTTTCTACCTTATTCCGTTCTTCAGCAATCAACAATAGAAAATAGGTTAGTTTCACCGAAATGCTCTGTTTTGAAACAAAAAGCGGAGAAAAAGAGCTTTTTGTGAAATGATGTTATTTCATGCACTACACTTCTTTTTGTCCATAAATGATGCCACAAACACCTAAATAGTGCTTTACGTCTGTAATACACCACCACCAACAATGAAAAAGTGTTTTTAGTTTGCAAAATAACAGTTTATTTACAGAACAGCGTAACAGTTTATTTACAGAACAGCGTAACAATTTGACAAAGTATATACAAAGGTGTGCATGTGTGACTATTTACAATTGTGTGGAGTTTGAACGACACAATTTTTCTTTTTGTGTGGTATACAGTGAAACACTCCCCTGGGTGCAAGGGGATACAGCAGGATTTGCACCACAGGTTTGTTTCACTGCGAATGCCCTTTCGTGTGCAGACCCTACACTTTCTTGCTGGCTTTTTTTTCCGGGGAGTAGCAGGAATGTGTTGCAGCGTGTGTTTGGCCATGTTGCCATCAAGTCGGCTTTCAGGATCATTATGTGGTGACCTGGTGTTTTGTCTGGCTTCATGTCCTTCCATCCCAACTTCCTCCTGGTCTTGTGGCAACAGCCACCCTCTCACCACCTGCTGGATGAACTCCAAAAAATGTTGACACTTCCCAGGATTTTTTGCTTTGTGCAATATGTATGCATTGAACATGCATATCTGGAACATATATGCAACAAACTTTTTGTGCCACTTCAAAGTTTTACGTGTGAATGGGTGGTATGAGATGTTTTGATCCATCTTGTCCACTCCATTCATCTTGAAATTGTAGTCCACAACACAAATGGGTTTTTGGAAAGGCACTTTTTTTTTTTGTGCCTTCCGCCACACCTCCACTGTCCGCATTTCATCTTCATGAAACGTTGTCACCATCCTCAACAAACGTTTGTCCTGCCATGCCACAATCAAAACATTCGTGTTGTGCCTTACCAGTTTCCCCCCCACCCCAAGGCCAGTGTTGGTTAGGCATGTGATCTCACTGGGTTCACCCCTGTTTTTCTTCAGCGTTCCACAAACATTGGTACGTGCTGCCAGGAAGACGTTCACACAAAGCAATCGAATTATAAAAATTGTCCATAAATAGTGTGTACCCATTTCCTGGCAGACGATCCAGTAAGTTGAACACTGTGTCAGGGAGAGAACAACTAATACCAACATAGGGTTGCATATTAAAACAATAGCCGGTTTGGGAGTCACACAAAATGTACGATTTGATACCATATTTGACCGGCTTTTGGGGGTTGTACACCTTGAACGAAAGATGTCCCTGGAAACTCATCATTCCCTCATCAATGCAGATATTCCTGCCCGGTTGAAACAGTTCCTTGAATTTGCTTACAACGTGATTGAACACAGGACGAATTTTAAATAGTTTGTCGTCTGAACTGTGTGTCTCGTTGTCGTTGAAATGCAGGAAACTCCAGAAGAGCTGGAAGCGGTTTCGAGGCATCGCGCGACTGAAAAATGGTGTCGTCTCTATTTCATCCTGAGTCCAATACATTTCTATACTGGGCTTGTTTATATAACCAGTAAGAAATTGCAGTGCAAAAAAAGTTTTGAGTTCGGACACAGACACTGGCTTCCAAGCATGACTCCTGCAGTGTGGCAGACTTTCAGCCCGTTTTTGCATAGACTGGAGTTCATATAAGTTTGTCTGATCAGCAATGTGCTGCAGAAGCTCGTCCGTGATGAAGAGTTGCAGGAAGTCAACTGGCCGGGTCGAATTCAGCTCTGCTGCGGCACCTCTCGGTCCTGGCTCCGCAGTAAAGGGGAATGAGTTTGGCTGCCAGCCTGCTTCATGCCAGCCAGAATTTTTGGGATCTGCAAATATACATTTCAATATCATATAATATTCATTTTAGATCAGTGTGATGCTATATATGTGTTTACCTTTTTCTGGGATCCACTGGTCCTTGGACCTTTATTTTGCTCACTCTGAGGAGTGTCACTCTGAGCTGCAGCTGAAAGAAATATATACAATTACAATAATATCGAAAGACTGTTTTCTTTTGTTGTTGCGGTGTATTGAAAACACTTTTTTTTATACCTCTCTTTGTCGTCTTTGCAGAGGGACGTCGCTGTGAGCATGATCCGCGATCTATGAATGCACATTCACGTTACACGAGGTGCTAACAGCGTGCCGGAAAAGTATCTCATAGCAAGTTTGTGCTTACCTTCGCAGTCTTCTGCGGATAAAAGACTGTCCGTATCACTTTCTCCGTGGTCAGATTGTACCCACTCCTCCGAAGAATATCCATCGGACTCAGGATACTCTTCGTCGTCGTCCGAATCAACGTCCTCGTGCGGAGAAGTGCTCGGTCGTGCACCACGTTTTCCGGCACTAGCACCGCTAGCCTCTGAGGCCTTAAAACGTGGTCGAAGCTGCCGCCGCGTGTACGCTGCAACTTCGGCATCAACCTCGTTGTCACCATCATCATCATCGTCGTCCGATTTAACGATTTTAATTTTTTCTAATTAAAGTAAAATATCATCGGCATATAGATTAATTTTGTGTTCTGTTACCCCAGAGTGAATTCCTTAAATCCTTCTTTCTTGGCGTATAGCTAATGCAAGTGGCTCAATAAATATTGCAAATAATAAAGGGGACAATGGGCATCCCTGTCTTGTGCCTCTCTGTAGAGTAAAACTCTGAGATGAAATCCTATTAGTAGTAACTGTAGCTTTAGGAGAATCATATAATACTGACACCCTAGTGAATAAATGACTTCCCAAAGCCAAATTTATTCAAAACAGCAAAGAGGAAGGACCAGTTAACTTTGTCGAAGGCTTTTTCTGCATCCAACGATATAATAACTACCTTTTTATCATGCTGCTGTGACATGCTAATAAGGTTAAAGAGTCTCCTAATATTATTATAGAGTGACGACCTTTAATAAAGCCTTTTTAAGGGAGGAAAACACTTTTATGCACACCAGCAAAAGATTGTCATCAACAACACAGTGTTGGAATTGGAGGTGGCCGCGCTACAGGGGGACCAATTTATTGAGTTGCCCAAAGTTTACACACAGGAATCCATGCCAGTGTATGAAGAAAAATTCCCACAAAAACACTTTCACCTACCACAAATCGACGCAGGAATGTCCCAAGAGCCCTGGAGCCATTGGAAGTGGTGTCTAGTGTAGATGGAGTAGAAGGACTATGCTGGGATGGACAGTGAATGGACCACTAGGAGGCAGCAATGAAAGAGATGCTAAACAACCACAATTTGCTGTCAACAGGATCTCTGTTGTGACCCTAGAGGAGCTTTGGCCACAACAATTCAAGAATGACTTCCCGAAAGCACTTTGGATGACCACCCTTCCATGTTAAGAGAAGATCTTAGATTTGCGGCACAAACGGATGACTTGACTGGTCTTGTGGAATGTGTATCTGCCGTTCATATTGCCGGCGTAAACTACATAAACTTTGTCCTGAAATCCTGTTCGATCGCCAACTAAGGGCACTAAAAGAAGACTTAATTACGTTCACATTGTATTGCACGGTGCCTGTTGCCAGTTAAGGGCATTTGCAGTGTTAGCGTGTTAACGTTGCTAGCATCTGCAGATACAGTCATCGGACTACTTTTCAAAGGCAGTCTAATTGACGGGATGATTGCACACATTGATGCTGACAGCCGTTCCTAGTGATAAGTTTAACAAATTGGGCTCACTCAATTGTGCAGTTGACGGTCGTCACTGTCTCGCAGACCAAAACCTACTCAACTCGGAAGTTCATTTCAAGTGCTGTACATGGAGTAAAAATCAGTCAAGGAATAAAGACAGGTAAACCAAAAATAACACCAAATACTGTACTATACATAATATAAATGGATAATGAAAAAGATGACCTGACACTTTGGGAGGATGGGCCATCGGGAATTTCATGAGTTTCCCAAATGCCCAGTCCATCAACGGCGACAGATCGAATAGTAATAGCTTGATGTCGGTTGAACAACGAGTTCGCACGTTGGACACTGCATCACCGCTTCCCTGAAAAAGTTCAGGCTCATGATTTTTTTTTTTATTTACTTTAAGCCCTGTTAACTAAACATGTATTTTAGCTGATAAATATTTAAAACTGTAAAGTACAACAACAGTAGCAAAATAATAGAAACCTTTTAAAACTATTTCAAAATAAAATTATCGGAAGAAAATGTTGTTTGCGTTGGTTGATTTTCATATTCTAAAATTTTATGTTATGTCTTTGTGTCATGATAGACGCAGGTCGTGCTGCGACAGGCTTGGTTGGAACACATCAGGCCAGTTCTGGTTATTAATAAAATAGACCGACTTATCATGGAGCTGAAGCTTACCCCACAGGAGGCTTATGCCCACTTGCAAAAAATCATGGAACAGGTGAAGATCTAACAATTGTCTAACACACACCCCTGTAGCCTTAGGCACAAGTTACAATACTTTTATGCCATTATGTGTTTTCTTTTAGGTGAATGCTGTCACAGGAACCTTGTTCACATCCAGAGTGATGGAGGAGCAAGCAGAGAAAACAAAAGCGGAAAAAGCGAGTGAGACACCACCTGAAGGTCAAGTGTATGACTGGAGTGCAGGGCTTGCGGAGGCCGATGACTCTCATCTGTACTTCTCTCCTGACCAAGGAAATGTGGTCTTTGCGAGTGCTCTTGATGGATGGGGCTTCAGGTGAGGATGGTCTATTTTTAAATATTCTCCCTCAGGCAGACCAAATCATCACGATTATTTTGGTAATCATTTAAATTATGATTATTCAAATGTTTATTTTTGGTATGTCACAGGTTCATTTCCTAAAGGGGAAAAAATGATGGCGCAGTCGATAAACTTCAGTGAGGTGTTTTTATTTACACCAACAGCATAAAAAAATAGAAAAAAATATATTTACAGTGCAAATCCAATGCAAAAACAATCCCAACAATTTTTACAAGTTCCATTAGTCTTTTCTGTAACTTACTGTGGTAGCCAGTCACTCACCATCCCACTTGGCTGAGCACTCCCTACAAATGAATTTAGATCCCGTTAAATGCCCCTCCATCCTGGCAAACCATTTAGGCAATCATGGAGTATAATACCAAGGTAACCAAAAATAACAAAATTATGTAAATAAATAATATCTGCAACATATATTAACCATAACAAAAATCCTCCAATCACAATCCATAACTTAATCTCTCAAAAAAACAAACTCTGTAAATAATAAACCAAACTACTTTTGTGGTATAGTCCATAGCCATGTGACACCTCAAGCACGGCAAAAGCGCTATTTAAGTGGGAGTCTGGAAGTGCTTTGGTTTGGTCCAGTGTTTATTTGTCCAATGGCCCCACAGAATGCAGGTGAGCGTTTGCGGTGCGTGTCGTGCGTCGGTGTCGAGTGTGCACCGGGGAAACAACGGGGAAAAGGAATGAGTCCAGGCGACAGGTGCGCAATTTATGAAAGTGTCGAATTACGGGAGGAATTTGTGTGGGCTGTGTGAAAACAGTTTGGATGGAGCTCGTCCCCACAGAAACGAAGAGCGAGCAGCGCACGCTCGCATGGGCTGCTCCTCTCAGCTAAACGACAGCGCGCTCCAGTCGGGGCGTGGCGGACAGTCACAGGCGCTCCGTCACATGGTATGAAACAAGAAAATGTTCAAACCTTGAAAACATATTAAGACAAATAAAATTATTTGAAACACTTTATTAACGTAAGTTCCTTTTGGACCAAATACAATTTATAAATATGTATATTTATGTTAGCAAAAACCTGGAGTTTGAGTGCAGCTTGTACAGTATGGCTTGCAGGGTGCAAAACAACTCAAATTTAATATTATTGGTAGGGATGAGGTGATTTGTTCGACCATCTAAATGTATCTGTATCTGTATTCGGTGAGGGCGTGGCATAAACCGGAAATGGGCGGGCTTTAACCAGAGGTAGGCATGGCTTAACAAAATGGATGGGGCTTACATCAATACATTAATGTATTTTTTTTGTAGAAAATTGAAAAAAAATGTTTTAAATTGATTTGATCAAAAGTTTCTATATTTTTTGTTTATATGAAAATTATTTACAAAACACCCTAATAAAGATTCAAATCAATGCTAATTGAACATGAACCAATCTCTGCCTTGTCAAGAGCGCTGCGGCTGCAGAAAATTGAGGACCAATTAAGAGATAATTACTCTCCGTGTGCCAGTAGGTGACGTTGGCGACAGATCCTCTCTCTCACACACGGCGCATAGAGGAGGCAGGGGCGTCTTTCCTTCGGTACGGCTATCAAGGAAGTCTGGGAAAAATCAATTATCTGTACCGGATACTCATGTTGTACGAATATCCAGCTCACTCCTAATTATTAGGGCTGTAGCTATTGAATATTTGGGTATTCAGATAGCCCACTGAAAATTCTAGTGAATAATCCGGTATTTGGATACAAATGAAAAATATATATATTCTTGCTTTGTGTATGGGACAGCTCAGAACAAATTTTAATATGTTGTTTTGAACAATATAATATACACAACAAAATTAGCGGCTTATCGAATTAAAACATATTAATAGTATTTTATGATTTTTTTTAAATTATAGTCCCTGCTACTGATTTAAAGCCATTCAGAAAAGAGAGCGAAACAAGTAACAAGCTCAACTAAACACACACACAAATCGACTATTTATAGTTGGTTAGTTAGTGTCAGGTTCAGATGTAGACATTTATCAAATAAAGAGAGAGGAAGCATCTGGTTCCAAATTTATTGCTCATGAGGAAGAGAAAACTGCAGCCTTAGTTTGATCGGTACAGAGTCTCTTGGTTCATCATTCAAATAGCCCCCATATATATATTAATCGGGGCATCTGATTACATGACAGAAAGAGAAAAACAACTCCTATCTCACTTCACACTCTCTAAGTGCGGCATGCAAGTCCAGGGGCCCTGGCGTTGACGTGCGTCTCGTCTTCTTATCAGTTGTCCTCACTCTGCAGCTGAGTCGTCCTCCTGCAACTTCACCCAATACAACAACACTCCTTTGCAATACATAACAATCCTAAACAAAAACTACCACATGATTACGTTGACTTACACTTCAATGTATTTATGTTCTCACTGCAATGTGTTTTCCCAAGAGGCAATTCACTTCAACACGGCAAATGTATAATAATCCTCCAAAATAATTCTTACAGTTAGTCTGTGCCAATGACAAATGAACGGGTCGTCATCATGCTTATTCCGGCTTTATTGTATCTTATTTGAGCAGAAACAATTTGCTATGTTACTCTGTTGGCGCTATATAATGTTCGGTCACTGTAGGTCACATTCGATTTCTTCATAACTCCTCAATTTCCTTATTTTTCCTTGTTCTGAATGGAAGTCGCTCAGGTTATGTTAGCATCAAGCTAGTGTTGCATAGGATACCTGTACCAGTACCGTACCTCGATGTTTCGGCGTCAAAAACGACTCTGTATAATTATTATTTTTTTACTTATTTTTTTTTTTTGCTTTTTTGCTTACATGGCCGACAACCACAGCAAGCCAACCGACATGACAAAGCATGTCTGTAAGGCTTTATTTAAGTTACTATGGCTCGAGGCGAGCACACCTTCAATAAGGCCAAGCACCTCGCTAACGATTGTGCCCTGTAAAAAAATATATATATCCGCTGCCGCGCGAGCGCATACACATTGAGTGGAAGCCACGCGACAGCACTACTTAATCATGTTTTCAATAAACACACAAAGAACACACTTGTGGTTTTCGGTTTTCAGTTTTAGAAAAAAAAATCAATAATTTTTTTTATTGTTTTTATTTTATACAAGCATGAACATTTACAAGTATTCTTTACACACACAAATATGCAGGAATACATTCAACATAGTGCACTTTTTTTTTTATACAATTCTCCAATAACAACAAATACCCCAACAAATATATCAGATCGCTCATCCACAAGGCTGATTTTGGTGGGTATTTAGCCTTCGATAAAGTGTAAAAAATCATGGACCAATAAGAAGACAGAGTAGAACAGGACCAGAACATGCGTGTTAAATTGACTGGGCTGGTTTAGCACCTATTACAATTTGCATCTGTCTTTGGGTATATTTTTGACAGTTTTGCCTTCGAATAGTGGCAGTGGTGCAAAATCTTAAATTGTATCACACTCAGTTTTGCACATGAAGTGCTGTTATTCACTCTCTGTAGTGCAGTGTTCCATATTTCCTCCAAACTCATTCCCAATTCATTTTCCCAGTCTGCTCTAATCTTTTGAACAGATACTTTATTAAGTCAGGATATACAATCTTTAATTCTGGAAATTAGTTTCCTTGAGTCCGGTGAGCTTTCTAATAATTCGTCCAAAGCGGATACTGGGGGTATATATGGAAAATTGGGGTCATTATGCTGAAGGAAGTGTCAGATCTGAAAATATCGAAATAAATTTGATGTAGGGAGATTGTATTTGAGTGACAAATCTTCAAAGCTTTCCAGTGTATTATTTATATACAAATCCTTAAAGCTAAAAATGCCTTGTCTCTGCCAATGAAAGAATCCATAATCTGATACAGCATGGGGGAAGAGATGATTATTGATTATAGGCCCGATGTGGAGAAAATTATGGAGCCCGTAATGCTGTCTCAACTGATTCCATATTTTAAGGGTACAGTGGTACCTTGGCTCACGAACTTAATTGGTTCCCACAGAGAGTATGTGAGCCGAAAAGTTCGTCTTCCAAACAAGTATTTCCCATAGGAAACCATTGAAATGAGAATAATCCGTTCCCAGGTCCCCATAAAACACAATTTTCTACTAAAAAAGCCTTAAAACTACACAAAATATACCTTATTTTATGTATAATAAATGTGTTATTGTATTGTAATTAAAGAAATACACTGTACTGTATAATAAAGTATTTTTATTTGCAAAACTTGCAACTTGCCTTTGTGATGGTACAGTAGTTGAAGGCTTGATGGAATGGAGTGGGAGGAGGAGAGAGGGAGGGAGTTACTGTTTGGAAGGAGAGTCCTCCGGTGTGGCTTCTCTTTTTTGCTTCTTAGGAGACTCTTTATCCTTGTTGCTGACTAAAAACCTCTTAATTGACACCTGTTGCTTTCTGAGTTGTAAGGTCTTACGAAACTGAGGCATCACATTATCATTCATCATGTTGATGATTCTCATAGCCACAGTCTTTTCTGAATGGTACTGTTCGACAAAATCCTGCACATCACTCCACTTTGCTAACATGGTCTTGATGCTCTCACTTGATGCTGCAGCCATCTCCTCCTCCTCGTCCTCACATGACAACTCCTGAACGGCTTCCTTCTCCTTGTCCTCTTGAAGGTGAATCAAATCCTCTGTGTTGAGGACCTCATTATGGGCAGCAACAAGCTCCTCGACGTCATCTGCATCCACTTCGAGTCCCATGTTCTGTCCCATGGAAACAATGTCGTTCACAACAACAGAGTCTTGAGGATCAAATCCTTCAAAGTCCCTCTCAAGGATGCATGCGGGCCACAACTTCTTCCATGCTGCTTTCAAGGTTCGAAAGGTAACATCATGCCAAGCCTTTTCTATCATTTGAACACAGTGATACACATTGAAATGTTCCTTCCAAAAATCCCTAAGGGATAGGTCGGTGTCATTGGTCACGCGAAAGCACCGAGTAAATAAAGCCTTGTGTAAAGCTTCTTGAAGCTTGCGATCACTTGCTGATCCATGGGCTGCAGGAGGGGGGTTGTATTGGGAGGGAGGAATTTCACCTTGATGAATTCAAGATCACCTTGAAGTTCCTCCTTCAAATTTGGTGGATGCGCTGGGGCATTGTCAAGGAGAAGAAGACACTTGACAGGGAGTCCTTTCTCCTCGAGATATTTCCTCACTGAAGGACCGAAAACATCATGCATCCAGTCCATAAACAGGAGACGAGTAACCCAAGCTTTGGTGTTGGACTTCCACATTACAGGAAGCTTGGATTTAACCACCTGGTTTTTCTTGAAGGCCCTTGGGTTTTCTGAGTGATAAACCAACATCGGTTTTATCTTAGTCACCACTGGCATGGAGGGTTAGCCTATGTTTCATAGGCTTATGCCCAGGGACGGACTTCTCTTCCTGTGTAATGAAAGTCCGGTTAGGCATCTTTTTCCAAAAAAGGCCGGTTTCATCAGCATTAAACACTTGATGAGGAATGTAGCCTTCTTCTTCCACCATCTTGAGGAATGATCCCTTGTAAGCTTCGGCAGCTTTAGGGTCAGAACTGGCTGCCTCACCATGACGAATGACACAATGAATCCCTGTACGACGCTTAAAGTTCTCGAACCATCCGTGGCTAGCCTTGAAATCATCAATGGATGACGAACTTCCAGGTTGCCTCTCGATGATATCCGCGTGAAGTTGCCGTGCTTTCTCGGCGATAATAGCCTCACTCACACTGTCCCCTGCTAGCTGCTTTTCATTGATCCCAATCAACAGAAGTTTTTCAACCTCTTCTATTGACTGAGACCGTTGCTTAGACAACACAGAAACACCCTTAGCCACACACGCACCCTTAATAGCTTCCTTGTTCTTAAGGATGGTAGCAATGGTAGACTTAGCGTACTGGTACTGGGACGCTAAGTCACACAAACGCACACCTCGTTCGTGTTTTACGATGATCTCCTTCTTCTGCTCGACCGTAATTTTATTTAAGGTCTTCTTAGGCTTAACACTAGCCTTTTGTGGGGTCTTTTTCGGTCCCATGGTAGCAAAAGTACACAAAATGATCCAAAATGTCTACCGAACACAAACCACGTCCGCACTCAAACAAAGGGGGCGACGAACTGGGACGCCGTGAGCGTGCGTCAGCTTCTTGTGATTTCTCGTGTCGCGAGATTTGGTTCGTCCGCCGAAAACTAGTTCGTCAGCCGAGACAAAATGCTCGCGAATTTAATGTTCGTGAGGCGAAAAGTTCGTGAGCTGAAGCGTTCGTGAGCCGAGGTACCACTGTATGTACTACTACTGGATTTCTAGTAAAGTCAGTAAGAGAGAGGGGGAGACTGGAAGTCACTAGGGCGCGAAGTGATGTAGAGGCACATGATGTGGATTCAAGGTGACACCAGTCTGTCGGAATTGTGTAGCCAGTATAGGATTTTGTGAATGTTTGCGGCCGAGTACTAATGGCAAAAATTTGGAAGCGCCAGGCCGCCCATTGCACTAGGCCTTTGTAACAAGTCTAGGCGTATTCTAGGTCTTTTCCCATCCCATATAAATGATGTGAGAGCCTTGTCTAGGGTTCTAAAGAATGATTTAGGGAGATAAATTGGAATACACTGAAATAGATATAATAATTTTGGGAGCACATTCATCTTAATACAGTTCACTCTACCCGCTAGAGATAGGGGAAGTGGTCTCCATTTTTTTAAAGTCTGATTCAACTTTACCAAGTAGCCTTTGAAAGATTATCCTGATAGAGCCTTTGGCCCTTGTGATATTAATCCCCAGATATTTTAAACCATCCTTGGATACTTAAAGGGTAGGGAGTTACCCTGCATCGAAAGGGACAAATCATTCACGGGATAACACTCACTTTTACCAAGGTTTAATTTGTACTCAGAAAATGCACCAAACCTCCCCAAAATACATCCATCGTGATAACCACCTCTGGCGCCTCATTGGAAGCAGGTGTGCATGATGGAAGTGGGTAGCGGTCAGCAGTAATTAGCAGCGAGCAGCTGCAGAGCGCAACAGAGCACTTCCAAAATGGCGGAAAAACGAGCCAAAACATATCATTTTCACCCAGAGTGGGAGTAAGATTATTTTTTTGTTTATTATAATTCAAAATCCGCCTGTTTAATCTGCAAGGGAACAGTGGCGTTGGCGAAGAAAGGAAATGTGGAGCACAGCAAGCAATTTTCACCAAACCGAAGGCCAAGGCTCAAGCTGCAACTATTGCTTCCTATCGCGTAAGTTACGTACTTGCTAAACACAAGAAGCCATTCAGAGACGGGGATATTGTGAAGGAAACCATTCTCGAAGCAGCAAAACCCTTTTTGATTATTGACTATTTGCACCGACGTCACTTGATCACGTGACTAGCCTATCACGGCCGGCGGAAGGAAATGATTGTTGAATGGAAGTGGACGTGACCTGGAGCGACTTAGCGACTTATTTTACAAATTAAAATTAAATCTACTACTTCAACCGAAGTTCGCCTGTCAGTCGAAGTTGCACATTTAGTCGGGACTCATAGAGCGTGATTATTTACTTAAGTTGGAGATCGCTAGTTTGAAAACAGCCCCTTACCTTCGGTTGCCTGCTGTTTTTACCAAGTTAATCAAATCGTCGACGCCGGAATTCACAGCGCACGACGTACTGTATATCATTATGTAGTCAATACAGTCTCTTCTCCTTACACCGGGGCTGATTCAAAAGCTTGTTGCTGGCTGAGTCTCTGGGACGAGATGCTACGCTCACACCGGGGGACAATATACCTCGTAATGCAAATGTAAAACTTGTTTATCATGCTAACTGACTTATTTAAATAGTCTGTTCTATATTGAAACGCTGTGATGATGGTATGTTACTATGTTTACTAGCATGGAACAAATGACAAATCGTAGTGGCAAGCTATGCAGTCATTTCTCGAATATGACTTCGGCTCCAGAGTGAAAATCTCCAAGCACAAAGACGAAATCCCTCATTGTTAAAAAGTCAAATGCACTTAATAGTTTCGAACAAAGTGCATTTTAAAACTAAGCTGTGTGTTCCTGCAGTTGGAATGGACACTAACTATCTGGCTCGTTAATGGGATTTGAAACACGCAATTCGACACCTCTGTTATAATATTTGTTAGAGTGTACGTTTACTAGTAAAATGTATGAACATTTATCTACTAATTACAACATTTATCTACTAACCTTGCAAAAAATGATCGCTGCAAATCCGTGAATATTTTGTGGGTTGCCAGTCTTTTCTGTTGATTGCTGCTATCAATTGACGTTGTTCGTCTTCATTAGTAGGTATGTGATAAAAAGCAACATTTGGTTTACTTCTTTGTCAGTCTTTACAACCGACCGCACAGCAAGATATGACCATTTTATAAGATAATCAATTAGATAAAGGACTTTTACGCTGTACAAGATTCAATGGTTACAATACAGGCAAGTGGCTCTTTTGCTGTCCAGCGTCCCGGAGAGGGCGTTCCCATGAGGGCTGTGACATCACGTGCAAAAGGTCAATACTTTAAAAATAAATCTGAGATTTTAAAGGCCATTAACGAAATGCAACTTTCCCACAACACCACTACAAGGCGATGTGAAGAAATTGCCGTGGATGTACAGGATCAGCTGAGGAAGAATATTGGCAGGTGTGTGCGCTTTACCCTCCAATTTGACGAGTCGACTGCTATGGACATGTGGCACAATTATGTGTTTTCATCAGGATGCTTTTCAAAGACATGAGCGTCTAGGAAGAGCTACTCATTGTTTTGCCATTAAAAAGACACACCAGAGGTGAAGATATTTTTAATGCTTTTATGGGATTTGTTGGTGGGACAAAATTGCCTCTCTTCAATGCCTCAATGACTGATGGCCACCTTGTTGCCTGCCTACGCCTTGCGACCTGCAACCTATACTCCTGATTAGGAGAAGCTAGCTGCCTTCTCCCAATGTCTGGTCTCCCATTAAGGTAGGAAGTGATTTCCTTTTTTAAAACTCAGCGATACACTTGTATCTGTATTTTCCCCTCCAGTTAGTTTCATATTAGGGTTATTTATGATTATTGTTCATCATGCAGTTTGCCAAGTGTGTGTTGCAAGTGTGAGATGAGAAGAGTGTGATCTGATGTCTAGTGGTTTGTAAAAACATGAAAAAGTGTTGTGAGGTTAGTTACTGAAGGAGGGAAAAGATGTGTGTGAGTTTGTGATGTTGGCGCTGGTAGATCTTGTGAGCTTGGCGACTTGAACAGTAGATCTTGGGTCCAAAAAGGTTGGGCACCCATGCTGTAAGCAGAAGGTCCCGGGTTTGCGTTCCACTTAGGTTTTTTTTTTTCTCCCCTCCTCCACTCTGATTTATTGCGGCAAAGGAGCCGTTTTGTTTCCAATGTTTATTGAAGAATTGAACATCCATCCAATTTTCACATTTAAAGATGTGGTTGTAGTGCAAATGCTGGCTACTCAGTTGAGTGCTCAAACACAGCGCTTCAGAGTTTTGTGGGCGCGGCAACCACATGGGGAAGAGGCGGGGTTTTACTGATCCGGGTGTTTTACTTCCGTGTTAGAAAAATATCCAGCAAAATACCATGCCATGGTGTCAAAGGTAAGATTTAACCATTATATGCCTATAGTAAACTGCGGAAGGGCTTAAAATACAGCTATACATACCCTCTAACCATCTGCTGTCAAGCTAAAGGATCATCTGTGGTCAAAATTAATAGTGTGATTAATCTGCGTTAATACATGATTAATTCGATAATTTTTTGTGATTAGAAATGAGTTAATTCCTTAACTTTGACTGAAATGTTGAGTGATAATGATTGTGAAGTCATTTATAGTTAAAGAAAATATGGAGTCTCACATGCTGCTGTAAAATACATATCATTATTCAAAAGTGAAAGTATACACATGACTAATTATGCTCCAGGTAAACCCTTTGTTGCCATGAGGGCTGTTGACCCCTCAAATATGTACTGTGTGTTTTGCCCAGGGACCTTTTAACTTGCGACTTTGATTCTGTTGTTGTATTTTTGCAGCATCCAACATTTCGCCCTCATGTATAGTGAGAGGATGGGCATTAATCCAGAGGTGCTTCTCAAAACCCTGTGGGGGGATTTCTACCTCAATGCAAAGGCTAAGAAGATCATGAAGGGAGCTCAGGTAATGTCATGATGGTACAACATTCACTGAAGTTAATATGATAGATTTATTATCATTTAAAAAAAGATTATTAATCATAAATATTTATTCTTAAAGATGTGTGTAGAGCACTGGTATTGAGCTAGCTGTAGGTTGTAATTTAGACATAAATAAAGGAACACACTGCTCATTACACCAAAAATTTAACATCTAACATCCGGTTGAGTCGTGTACAAAAATGATACTGAAAAAAATCAATGGAATCTCATGACCTGAAAATTTTAAGATGATTAAGTAACAAAATAATGATAGGCCGTTTTGACAATTTTTGAGCAGCCATGTTATCACTATGATGATGCGCATATGGAAACATGGCGGTTGTTGTTCTTTTTGGATTTGTGTCTCCTGGTCTAATTTGCTATAAAAGAAAATGCAGAATTGCATCGCCAAGTATTGCCATAGTTAAGATAGGGACATTCCTATTAGGAATGTTAGGAATTTTCAAACCATGTCATGGCCCAAGCCAGCAAAAGGGACAGTCTGAGGTGTTTAACTCATTCACTCCCAGCCATTTTCACTGAAGCAATCTCCTTCACTCACACTGTTTTACTGGATTTTGACAAGGTCCACAGACCTGTTGTGTTCTATCGCTATAAAAACATGGAACCTACCAAAAAGAAAGACTATTGTCTCTTCTTTCATCAGGAAAAAAAAGTATATTTCTATCAGTTTCAGTTTTGCAGCAATTAGCATTAGAATATAGCTAAATGTCATCATTATTCACAAATCTATTTAGAAATGTGAGTAAAAGAAATTTTTTTCAACATGGCCCTGGTTGATTTATTTTGCTCTGCTGCCACCTGTTGACCATTTGTGTAATAACTACCATTTCTTCAACCATTCTTTGCAGGTGAGAGGCTGCATCAAAGCCTTCTGTATGCTCTAACATAAAAATAAATAAATAAATACAAACATATTTGGGACACTTAAAACATTTAACATAGAACATATTTATACGTTTTTGGGAGCAAATGAGATCATGTGAAAAAGGCTTAATGTAGCTTTTTTTTTTTTTTTTGGGGGGGGGGGAGAACTCAGTATTAATCATTTGACATGTCATCATCATTGTTCTCCCTTTTTTTTTGTATGTGTGTTTGTGCGTGTGTGTGTGTGTGTGTGCGTGCGTGCGTGCGTGTAAAAAAAAATAAGAATTCCCATACTGTTCACCTAAACCGAACACTTCAAAATCCAGCCAGAGTCGTGGGGCCGCCAGGAGACCCGAAGAGGGACCAAAGAAAAGAAAGAAAAGCGAAGCCCAGCACCGACCAGACACCACCCACCGGGCCACTAACCAGAGTCCTTCACCAACCCCAGAGACATCTAAATTCCAACAAATCAGGGAGACCTCAAGGGCCCAAAGGAGAAACTGAGGAAAGGTAGAAAGGACAGACGAAGCAGAGTGAGATCCACAGATACCAGCCTCCACCGAATCAATGACCTGAGGGAGAAACAAATTGTGTCTGAGTTTCGATAGATGCTGGTGTGGTGGATCTGGCATGCATGAAAATCTCCACCAAAGAGGGGAGCCGTCGACCCCCGCCAGGACAGAGCAAGCGCAACACCTCAGGGCCCCCCAGGCCGCTGCAGCGCCAAAGGACGACCCCCGGGCCCCGCAGGGGTCACCGGCCGGAGAGCAAACGCAGGAGCAGGAGCGCCCCCCACCCCAACGCGGCCCGCGCCCCCAACCCAACGCAGCAGGACGGGGCACTGCAGGCCCACCAGGCACCCCACCGGCCCACAACCCCCACCCCCGCCACCCACCCCAACCCAGCCCCAACCGCCCCCAGGTCCCCAAATCCCCAGACACCCCCCCAACCCAATCAATAGTATAGGCATTATAGTATAGGCATTATATGACATGGGCTGATGGACAGTGAAAGGGGTCATCTTCCAATTCCAGAAGTTTAGCATGGGACCAAGTTCGTGCTTACCTCGATGGTGACGCAGCTTGCCCCCGAAAACCGGATGTGCAATTACGCTCATCGCATGGTTCCCTTGCTGGAGAGAAATCGAGGGGGAATTTCTGGTAAACAGCCATATGACGTTTGCTGCGTGGATCGTTTGGATCCATGGCGTGCTGCCTCGATGCCGTTTGCCCATGAAGTTTCATCCGGTGAACGGTAAAGTCAAGGAGACGCGCGATCACCCAGTGGCTTTACGAGGGGGGAGTTTCTGTTAAACAGCCCTATGATGTTTGCTGCGTGGATTCTTTAGATCCGTGGTGTGCTGCCTTGATGTCGTTTGCCCACGAAAGTTCATCCGATGATTGACAAATGTTTCCGAAGGTGACATGAGACGATGCGCACAATTGCTACTTGTATTTATTAGGCAATTCACGGTGTGGCTTGTAACCACTTCTTATTTACAAAATGGATGGATTCACCTTGGGTAGGATATTAATTTGTTTTATTTACCGGCGCTTGCTCGTTCGTTATTTCAGAGAGCTTTTTTGATTGGCTTCATTCCGTTCACAACACAGTCAATTCAAACTCTAATTCAGTCAGAAAACTATTGATGAAAAACTTGCATGGGTTCCCATTGTGAACAGAAAGGTCAAAGCTGAACATTTGTATGAATATTGAAAAAAAAAATCAAATGATATTTAATACAGTGGATGTTAAATTATTGGACAATGACTATAGTATTTCAGAAATTGAAGTTGGAAAAAAAAAAGTGTTCCAACAAGGATTTGAACCCACACACTGGTATGCCTACGTAATTATGGAGTATGGCTTATGGTGTATTTATATTGAAAATTGTCATCTGACGCTGAGGTAACAAAGCTGAATGGGGATACATGCGTTTTATGATTCCAGTGAAATCATAATTTTCCGATATGATAGTCAGTTGGTATACATGTACTGTATATCGCTTAGCATAATATTCATGGATATATTTGCAATGTACAGTCAGAGGTGGGATTCGAATCAACAACCTTTTGGTTACTGGACAATGCACTTTAACAACTGCGCCACTGAGCAGTATGAGACGCCTGGTAATAATGCTAACTTGTATGTATGGAAGTGGGCGTGGAAAGTTGTACTTTCAATGCATGTCCCATTGAAAATGAATACGTAAAAGTTGATTAAGTTGGTTAAATCGTGGTGCTCTGGTCAGTTATCCAGTCCTCCGAGAACGTGATCACATGTGACTTCACAAACACGAAGACGACCAGGCACTTCCGGGTATGTGCCGATTGCAGAATGTTTCCGAAGGGGACGGTAGACAGGGGCACGTGTTAATGACTGAATCTGCAAGGAAATAATTGCTTTATAAAATAATTTCTGCCACCTGCACATAGGCTGTTGTCAAGAAATTGTAGTTATATTAAAAATATGATGAAACCGTGCCGTGAAAGCTGGACTCGAACCCATGACCACACGTTCGCAAAATCAGCAATTTAACCTCTCGACCACATAGACAGTGTTGTGCACAGAACTGGTACGTCATCAGGCAATTCATGGCGTGCTTGATGCCTGTAACCACGTATTATTCACAAAATGGATAGATGCACTTTGGGTAGTATATTTATTTGTTTTCTTTACTGGCACTTTCTTTACTCGTTTGTCATTTCAGAGAGCTTCTTTGATTGGCTACATTTCATCTTGTCACAGTCAATTCAAACCCGAATCCAGTCAGAAAACTATTGGTGATAGACTTGCATGAGTTCCCATTGTGAACTGAAATTGATTAATATAGAAATAACTTAATGTCAAATGACATTTAATCAAATGGATGTAAAATAATTAAATAATGACCATTTCTGAAATTAAAATTGAGAAAAAAACATTTCCCAAGTGAGATTTGAACCAACGCACTTGCAGAAACAACATTAGTGGGAAAGCATTCCCACTAATAAAGTTTAGAAACAACATAAGTAGGAATAATGTAAGTGTGAATGCTGTTTCAGCATTCACACAATCACTGGTTGTTGGTTTGTCGCGCCCCCCACCCCATGTCAAATTTTGTCCAGACCACCGGGCTTTTTCTGGGGGAAACCCTGAACTTACTAACAGATTGAACAACTATCCACAAATCAAACACTGGTACTGTATAACAGTTAACAGACTTTGAAGTACAGTACATAAAACTGCTTCTCAGGTACTGGTGTTATCCCCCTGATACATTATTGGTAGAGAGGCCAAAGACCCTAGTCTGTCTACATGCTTAGCTATTTCTGTATGCAAGCTCCCAGAGCATGAACCATTTTTGTGTGTAAACGCAAACTTTACAAATTCGCGGGGTACATAGGGAAGTTCTGGAATTGGTTCCTGCAATCTGAAAGCCACTCATGTTCATGGCCTACCCCGGTCAATCTAGGCCATGGGTTTCTCGAGTGTTGGCGCTCCTTCCTATCATCCCTCCCAGTGTTTATGAACTCCCTTTGGGTGTTTTTTTTCACAAGGTTTCACTGTCGCACCATGTTCTTTTTTTTTTTAAAATTTAGCTATAGTTCTTCAGGTTGTGCGTACATGCGTGTTGGGTGGAGATGGCGGGTTATGTTTTTATGTTGTACCTTGGATGTGTTTTTATGTTGTGCCTTGGATGTTTTATTGCACAGCACTTTAAGTTGCATTTTTATGTATGAAAGGTGCTATATAAACAAAATTTGGTTTGAATTGATAGTGTTAGATTGTGCATCACAATGCAAAGCATTAATGAGACATGTTGTTATATGAGCTTTAAATATATTATGTTCTGTCCATTACTGTGAACAAAAACAAATGTAACCCCGAACTTTCCTTTCTTTGCCGCCATGCTGCAAACTTATCAAATATACTTTCAGATTTATGGTTGTTACTCCCTTTCGAGAAGTTCCTACTGTATTTCATTGCATGAGTAGACAATTGCTTTTACAGTCGTAGATGGACAGATCGATACATCACAATTTGAATAGTACGTATGTCACTCAGCATAATTTTTAAATCATCAACTGTTAGAGAATAAATGAATGTTTTTTTTTAAACATTTGAATGAAAATAGTATATCTTTTTTCAACTCTTTTCAACTATTTTTTTGGAACACTTGCAAAGGTTTTTCGCTATTGGTTTTGTTCATTCCAATATGTTTATTTCTATTTTATAGACAGATCAATACATCTAAATTTGAATATGCCACAGGTGTCAATTTCTGGTCTTCGAGGGCTGGAATCCTGCATGTTTTTGAGGTTTTCCTACTCCAACACACCTGATTCAATGATCAGGATCAAAATCAGGCTCCTGCAGAGCTTGCTGATAAGATGATCTTTTGAATCAGCTGTGTTGGATGAGGGAAACCTCTAAAACATGCAGAACTTTGGCCCTCAAAGACTGTGTTTTGACACCTGTGGACTACTGTGGTATAACTTTTTTATTTTTAAATCAACCTCCAATGACAACAGTATTTTTTTCCCTACTCTTTTCAACTTTTTTTTTTCAACACTTGCAAAGATTTTCTTGTTATTGGTTTAATTTATTCCAATATGTTGATTTCTATTTCATGTTTTAAATCAGTTTGAGTTTTGTAATTTTCCAAAATTATTTTCTCCGCCACTGCAGGGCATCCTTACTACAATTCCTATTGTCACACTGTCCTTTGGTTAGGTCCGTGGGCTATTTTGGTACTGGGCCATTTAGGTACTCTTTTTTTTTTTTTTTTTTCTTTCTTCAACAGATTTCCTTCAGCATTTCCATGTACCATTTCCAATTACCGTTTATTATGGGATTACACAAGTAACCAGGGTGATTCTGAACATTCTGAAGTGCAATATTCATTTGCATCTTCCACCCCATCCTAACCCTCTCCCCACCCCCGTCCGTTAATTGTTACCGGTCCCCGAAAAGCATGCACTTGTATGCGCCTATGTCCGTGGCGAAAAAAAGGTTGGACATGACTGCCCTAATGTATTTTCTATCCCCTTGTTTTTCCCAGGTCAAAGGCAAAAAGCCACTCTTTGTGCAGCTTGTCTTGGATAACATTTGGATTTTATATGATTCTGTTGTTACTCGCAGGTGGGTCATAAAATCAACTTTGAAGTACTGACAATCAACTAGCCTCACTTATTTGCATATTTTTACGGATTATATTATTTGTGCCAAGTTGTCAATCTTTTCGTTAACAGAGACAAGGAGAAGGTTGAGAAGGTGCTGTCATCTCTTGGCGTCAAGGTGATGGCCAGGGATTGTCGTCACTCTGACCCTAAAGTCCTTCTGTCTGCTATATGCAGCCAATGGTTACCAGTGTCTCAGGCGGTCCTCTGTATCCTTTTTTATTACTGGTATTTATTTATTTATATCGTTGGCTTTAAGGTTCCATTTATGATTTTTAGTTGAAATTTTCTTTGACACTTGGCTGTAGCAATGGTATGTAATAAGCTTCCGAGCCCATTACACATACCAACAGAGAGGGTGGAGAAACTGATGAGTGTAGGAGTGCAGCGATTTGACACCTTACCTGAGAGGACACAGGAACTGAAAAATGGTATGAATTGGAAAACATTTCTTCTTCTTTTCAGTGATTTTCAGAAAAGTGATTTCCGATCACCAATCCAATCACAAGATGGAGCAATGTGTCTGTTTAAATAACTTCTTTTATTTACTGTTTATTTGAGATAAAAAAGAAAAAGAAGAAAATGGCTCTTACGTGTTGAGGATTTTTGTGGTCAATCAGCAAGTTTGGAAAACCCCACAGATACCAATTCAATCAGTAGCTGGACATATACAGCGGCATGAAAAACATACCTTTTGATTTTTTTAAAAGCTTTTTAGCATGGTACAACCATTAATAGGTTTCATTAATATTTTATGTGAAAGTTAAAGAAAAGTAGCACACAACCATGAAGTGAAACAACATCTTATTTCAAATTTGTACTAAAAAAAACTGAAAAATAGGGTGTGCAAAAGTATTCAGCACACCCCCTGAAGTCATACGTGGTTGAACCCCTGCTGCAATTACAGCTTCAAGTATTTTGGGTTTTGTCTTTTATTAGTTTTGCACATGGGGAGGCTGAAATGTTTGCCCATTCCTACTTACAAAACACCTCCAGCTCAGCTAGGGTAGATGGAGAAAGCGAACCGCAATCCGACCTCTCTCCACAGATTTTCTATTGGATTTAGATCAGGACTTTGATTGGGCCACTCTTTAACACATTTATGCATTGTTTTTAACTATTCCATTGTTGCTTTAGCTGTATGCTTCAGGTTATTGTTTTGCTGAAAGGTGAACCATTCTCAGGTCTATTGCAGACTCCAACAGGTTTTCTTCCAAGATTGCCCTGTCTTAGGCACCATCCATCTTCCCTTCTACTCACACTAGTTTCCCTGTCCCTGCAGAAGACAGCATGATGCTCCCACCATCATGTTTGACAGTGGGAATGGTGCGTTGAGACTGATGAGCAGTGTTGTTCTTATGCCAAACATCGCGTTTGCTGGAAGCTCTAATTCTTCTTTATTTTTCTCAAAAAATAATCACATTTTTGGGGATCAAAACTCACTAAACTGCACACTCTTTGGACCCAACAAAAAATTTGATATTATGAAGTTGTCATAACAACATGGCTCCATAGCGCCTCCTAGAGTACAAAAATTAAAACCAATCCTGGCATGTTTGACCCAGAGCTATGAAAATTGGCATATGTAGCACTCCGAGACGCACAAAAAAAGTCAATTGTAACCATATGCTAAAATTTACTGGAAGGGGAGCTATGAATTTTTGAATGTCCAATTTTGGCCCATTTTGCACATTCATAGGAGTCATATTTTACCCCCTTTGCCAACAATTTTCATCCAATTGGCATGTGTCATCTCAACACCTGGGAAAACAACTCGGTGAAAAATCTTGACTTTTTGAAATACTATTTGTTGGGGACGGTGCATCAAATTTTAAAAAAAACAAGTTTTCAAAGTACTATATGAACATTTGGAGGAATATGAAACTTCCCATGACGTACAAAAAAGTATTTTGGAGCCATATGCTAAACCTAACAAAGTCCACAGTTTTGAATAATGCACCATTTTTTGCCTTTTACAGAGGTCATAGTCAAAACTCATCAAATGTTACACGCACGTAAAGCCTGCAAAAACATTACTAATTTAGAGCAGGGGTCCCCAAACTTTTTCCTGTGAGGGCCACATAACGTTCCCCTTCTCTGATGGGAGGCCGGGGTCAGTTTGTAAAAGAAAAAAACAATAATTGCAAGGGTGCTTAAACGTAAACATTTATTTCCAGAAAGCCACCCAAAACAACCCCTAGCAACAAAAACTCTTTTTGGAAGTGTCACAGCAGGAAAAAGAAAAAAGTCTGTAAATAAATAAATAAATAACTCTCTGGCAGTCTGGGTTCTTCACAGAAAAAAAAAGTCTGGAAAAAATGTATTCAAATCAAATAACTCTCTGGGAGTGTGGGTTCTTCACAGATTTTTTTGGGGGAAATAAATAAATAAAAATCTAATAACTCTCAGAAATGAAGTCCATGGAAAATTAAATTTTATTAATTAATCTTACCACGTCAAAGTTTAACTTCTCATAGCAGAACCTCTTACTTAAACTTCCCTGTGAAAATCACAAAGCAGGCAGACTGAGAAACAAGTGATACAGCACCTACATAGCACAAAATATTTCACTACCATTATGGTTAAAGTGGTGGATTTTATTACAGTAGATTTTATTGTATTTGTTTTATATTGTAAAACTAATAATAAAATGTTATATTTATTTTGTGTACTGTGATATTTTCTTTAAATCAGAATTACTCATTCAAGTTAGAAAAGTGAGCATACCTCTATGTATGTTCATCAGTGTGAACTGTGGGCCTGCATCTGGCTGGTGAGAAGTTGAATGTCAGGTTCCATTCTTGTCACAGCCAGTCTCAAACACTGGTGCATATGTTCATCTGTCAATCTTGATCCCAACGGAGTTTTCAGGAGTTTCATGTGTGAAAATGTTTGTTCGCAGATATACGTGCTGCCAAAAAGTGTGGGCATCTTCATTGCATGTTGTTTTAAATTAGGGTACATGTTGTTTGGAAGGGAGGCATAGAAGTCAATGAGACTGGTGGGCTTGAATGCGTCTTTCAGAACATCACAGCTCTGTAACTCGGCCAACTCAAACTGATAAGAAGGCTGGGCTTCATCAATGTCAGCAACAAAGGGGTTCTGGAAAATATGTATTTCTTTTGCATGAACATGTAGTTCACGGAATTGCATACCAAACTCCATCTGAAGCATTTCCAGTGCTTCCACACACTTTTGGGCTGGGAACGGGACCACTGGGTTCTCTGCGTAGAGATTTTGGGTAGCAGGGAGATGGATGAAGTTATGCTTTTTCACTTGTTCCAAAAGCAGCGCTAGTTTCACTTCAAATGCTTTTTTATGAGAATACATGTCACAAATGAGTTTCCCCTGGCCTTGTAACTGCAAGTTAAGTCTGTTCAGCATTTCTGTCACATCTGTTGAAAATGCAAAGTGCCATTTCTATTCTGGGTCAATCAGCTCTGGGACAGTTTTATCTTTTGAACGAAGACATTTATTAATTTCAGGTAGCAGCTTGTAAAAACACCTGAAAACTCTGCCTCGGCTCAACCATCGGACCTCTGTGTAGTACAGCACATCGCTGTGCGCAGACACCAGTTCAGACAGGAATTGTTGGAACTGCCTCTGTTTAAGTCCCTTTGCTCTGATGAAGTTTATGCATGACACCATAACATTCATGACAGAATCCCATTTTGCAGCACAGTGAGTGTTGATGAATCAAGCAGTGGACTTGTAGCAGGGTGGTGAGACCCTCTTCTTCCATCTTGCGGTTCATGCATCCTATAAAACCCCGAGACGTGCCCACCATACTAGGAGCCCCGTCTGGCAAGCTTTGACCAGTCTAGTTCCAACTTTTCCTTGGTTTGGCATACTTTTCCAAAAATATCCTCCCCTGTTGTAGTCCCTTTCAGACTTTGGAGGGCTGCCAGCTCCTCACACATCTAAAAATTAGCGCTAACTCCATGGATGAAGATAAGCACGTCCGTGCTTTCATCAAGCGCTAATGAATTGTTTCGTTTTCTGCTGCAGCTGGCCATACACATTACCCCCGATTTCTTCGATGCGTCTGGTGATTGTACTCAGACTCGCGCTATTAAACATATCTTGACAAACTCTCCATCAGTGAAAGGTGAGAAAAGTGAAACGTAAGCGTTGTTAACAACAGACTGAAGTGCTTAGCTAATGGGCGTTTGTGCATGACTGTCAAGGACCTTTTTTTCCCATTTGGGTGGGGGTGCAGGGTGGGGGGGGTTGTCTGCTATTGTTCAGGGGGCTGGGCCAAATCTATGCGGTCCGCAGGCCGTAGTTTGGGGACCCCTGATTTAGAGGGTACTTGTCCTATGTGACAGTACCAAACATGCTAGTGCTTCAATGTACCACAACGTGGCCAGGCTTGAGAGAGGCTCGCAGCTCAACTTTCATATTGAGTGGCTGACATTTTTGGGGGATTTCCGGGACCCGTGGGATTCACATGGGATGCGAGTCAGTTTTATCTTTAAGCACGGGATTGGGACGGGGCAGGATAATAAATTTACAGGAGCAAACGGGAACAGGATTATCCAGTAGGAGGGGAAGAACTTTTTTTTTTAATGCACCTGATCTACAAAATGGGAGCGGTACGGGAGTGAGAGTCATTCTGGACAGGATTTGTTACTGGGGTAGTGGGATGGAAAGGGAGTGAAAATCCATTCCTGTGTGTCTTTATACTGTATATTATGTAAGCCTTTCAGAAACCCTAATGTACTGAGGGAGAAGTAGACAAGCAAGTTAATTGAGGCCGCTAATTTACGCAACTTTCAAGAAGAGTTTATTAAGGTGACAGGCAGTATTAGGGGTTATTGAAGAAGAATTTTTTTTTTTTCTAAAGAGCTCAATATTGTCATCAACATTGCTCTTTTTTAAAATTATTTTGTGTGCGTGCGTGCGAGCATGCATGCATGTGAGTGAGTGATCTTTAATTCACCTGAAACCTATTAAAAATCCCATATCCTTCACCTTATCCGGATAGTTCAGTCCTGCCAGACTCGTGAAGTTATCGGGGACCAGAGAAGGGTCAAAGGAAAGAAAGATAAAACAAAGTGAATTCCAGCATCAACCAGACATCGCCTATCACACACCCAGGAGCCCGGCGCGACCCCCACCTCGACACGGTCTGCGCCCCAGGCCCAACACAGCAGAACAGGGCACGGCAGGCCCCCACGCCGCCCCCGCGCCCCAGCCACACCCGCCACCCACCACAGCCCAACCGCCGCTCCCCCAGACACCCCTCAACCCCAGCATCCCCCACCCAGCCACCCGTACCACCGCCCACCCCCAAACAAGCCGCCACTCGAGCAATTTATTTTAAAAAATTTTGTTACGGCCTCTACTTCACGGAAATGCACTTATCGCGGGTGGGCATGGAAGATATCACCCTCAAAAAATGAGGGAACACAACACAAAAAAAAAAAAAATTCTGGGTAAAATCCTAGAATTAGTTTTATTAAAAAATTTTGGGCCTGAATCTTTTGTTTATGCCATTTCTAATGGAATGATTCACTGTGAAAAAAAAAATGTACACAGCACAGTAAAAAGGTTGATAAGTGATCAATTTCAATGGAAAAAACTCAGAATATTAATATTTGAAAAAGCGAGAATGTGTTGATTTCATATTTATTTCTGAAATTTGTATTGGCCCACTCAGGCCAGTGTCAGTGAACTAACTTCAGGTGGCCCAAAACACTCATGTAGTGGCTTTGGGCCACCGAGCCACTGTGTATGTGCAATGATATTAATTTTTTTATAATTCTTTTGGGTGTTTTCCAGCATTTCTCCAGTGCTCAAGCAATGAAAATGCACCGATTATAGTTTTTGTGTCCAAGATGTTCGCTGTGGACACAAAAGACTTGCCTCAGAACAAACAAAGGTACGTGTGAATTGATATATTTATTTATATATATATATATATATATATATATATATATATATATATATTTATTTATATATATATATATATATATATATATATATATATTTATTTATATATATATATATATATATATATATATATATATATATATATATATATTAAACTTAATGTTGATTTATGTGCACAAATCTTTTTTTAGAATTAGATTATTCATAAATAAATTATTTCTTCCTTTTTTTGTAATATATTTTTATTTCAAAATAGTTCAAGAGAGTAAATACAAATAGAGTTTCAAAGTAATAAATCAGAAAGGGATGGCACAGCCTTTCACTTTCAACCAGAAATGCTTTGCGCTTGTTAGGGTACTTGGCTGAAAAAATATTTCACAAGTGGTACGTATTTAGGAAATAGGAAATGCTTTAGATGGGCTAAAACGCTAGCTCAATGCTAAACTGAGGTAGTGTCACTATTGTGGTTATTTTAAACCATCAAACAACTGATACTTTCACATAAATGCAACATTCAACAATAGTTGAATGCTGTCTGCCCTGTAGAAACAATTAAAACTGCTAGAGTTGAATTTTATTTGCTTTGCTGACTGTCTTCTTTCCAGCATCAATAAACTCTACCTTTATCACACTAGTTTTATCATCAGACAAAAATAGGGCTGTGCAATTAACCCATTAAGGCCTAAAGCGCCTGCCGCAACTTGCCTCTAAGACCTATGGGTGACTTAAGAATCACCCCCGAAAACCTGAAGTTTCCCTGGATTTTTTTTTTTAAATCAACACAACTGTCTAGCATCTGCGGGTATATTTACCTTCAACACTGGATCCCAGTTGTAACAACCTCAGGGGATCGAGTGGTAATTATTTGTTGTCCATTCCATTACAAAGCCGTCGAAATTTTCAACATCCTTATTGTTTACAAACATATTTCTTAATATGTTACAGTCGACTGGTTACACTGGTTTGACGTACTCCCGCGCCGCTGTCAATAGCTGTCATTTATTTCATAACTTCCGCGTATTTGCGTCAGCCATAAATGCTTAGAATAAATAAATTTCCAGGACATGCTACGAGGCCCACGTTACTCTCACGTTTATATTCTGATACATTTCATCGGCGAAGAGACCGAGAATTTGTCAAAACAAAACAAAACAGACTTGTCCACTTTCCCAGGTTTAAAGGGAGCACTCTACGGTTCTAAAATTGTATTAATAGTAAAAAAAAAAAAATTATATTAAAAAAAAAGATACAATTTTGAATTGTTTTGAGGCATGCACAGACGACTTCCTCCAGCCCCCCTACCCCCCGAAGCAAAGAGAGAACTATTGAAATTGTTTATTTAAATCAGGTATGCCCAAGTCCGGTCCTTGAAAGCCCCTATCCAGCCTATCCATGTTTCTCTCCACCTGGTTCATGATAAGGATCGTTATCTGAATCATTGGATTCAGCTTTGTTGGAGGAGGGAGACATGAAAAACAGACTGGATAGGGGTTTCGAAGACTGGAATTGGGCGCACCTGATTTAAATACTACAGTATTATGGCAATGCACTAGGTTTATTTATACTAGGAAACCAGATGCTAAATTAAACTCGCAAAATGCAAGGTTTATCAAATAACGGAAGAATGTACTGCATCTTGTGAGAATAATGAGTCAGTACACCCATCCATGAAGGGTTGGTCAAGTCTTATGGACAATTTAGAATCTTCAATTAACCTTACATGCATGTGTTTTTTGTTTTTTTGTGGGAGGAAGCAGGAATACCCGGGGAACCCGTACACAAGCACAGGGTGAACATGCAACGTAGGCGGGAATGGGCGCAAGCGCAGTGGTACCTCGGAGTTAACATAATAACATCTTGTGAAGTGTTCAAAGTCTAATTTGTTCAACCTCCAAAACATTTTTCCCATAGGAAATAATGCAAATGCAATTAATCTGTTCCCAAGATCCCAAAACAGAAAATTTCTATTTGAATTTATTTCTAATTTAATTTAACTTAATTTAATTTGTATTGATGTAGAAACATGTACACCCTGTACAGTATTTAAACAATAAAAAATACCTTACCGTTTTTGTTGTGGTGTGATGCATCAGTGGATGAAAAATGTACTCACAAATGTCTGAGCCTGTTGTAAATTCCATTGTAAAGCGTCTTTGAGTGTCTAAAAAAAGCGCTATATAAATCCGATGCGTTATTATTAGTGTTGTCAGGCGATTAAAAATTTAATCTAATTAATTACAGGGATTGTAATTAATTTATCTGATAGAGGTCCCCAAATAAAGAATTTGAATTCCAGGACATTACAAAATTGTAGTGCATGACTAATCAATTGAATACACCAAGAAGAGAAGAGTGCTTCATAAGTCCTTCATGAATGAAATTCAAAAGAAAACGTTTAAGCCATAGATGTCAAACTCCGAGGGCATTAACAAGCCAATTAAGCCATACATTATTTTAAAAGATAATCTAAACTTCAATCTTGTTAAAAAAAAAATGTGAACAATCTTTAATCTAAACTTCCACAAGCTGCGGTTGGTGTATGGATGGCATGAGATGAACTGATAATAAATAGCTGTGAAGGACGGAGAGGTTAACAAAAATCTAAAGCTACAATATCTGGGTCATAACAACTCAAACCCATAAGAGGAACTGGGGCTACTGTATTAACTCTTCAAATTAAAAAACCCACCCCAAGCTAGGTTACAGGATCTGACAACAGACACCTAACGCTGTGTCCTTGAGCTAGTTGCTCAAACAAGCTTGTTTACATTGAGAGTCTTAAATAAGTCAGGCTGGAGCTGTTTTTTTCTTTTTTACAAAAGGTATGAATCACTGCATTCTTGTTAATAGTCCTGGCTTTGTTCTTTTTATAAATTGCGTTTAGCCACTAGCACTACCAGAATTTTATGGCAACTAGATCTCCCAGAGCCGTCATTTTGAGTTAAATATAGTTATTACTCGCTGTTATAAGTAGCTAATAAAATCCCTCTCTTGCTTTTCTCAGGCGGACGGGTGGTGGACCTTTATTGATTTAGATTATCAGGCTTGTACTGCCAAAAATGTCGTGACTCAATCACATCTAGCAGCCTATTTGTTATTTTTATTTTTTTACTATAAGCCTTAGGACTATACCTTGAAATCATTGGTCTTGTGGAGGTCTTTGGGTGGCCGTATCTCCGGAACTGTACGTCCTACCGGGGTACCTAAGGGCATCCCCGGCTTTGTCTCGACAACAGATTTCCAATGATGTCGGTGGCATCGCTCCACAACATTGTGTTCCAGAGATAGAGGTCCAACAATCCCGTGATTTTACCCGGGATAGCAACCATCGCAGGTGGGGTGTTGGAAAATCATCGGTTTCCTGAAGGTCTTTTTGCGGCCGTATCTCCCAAACCGTACATCCTACCGGGACATAAGGGCATCCACGGACTCGTCTCGACAACAGCTCCAACGATGTCGGTGCCATCGCTCCACAACATTGCTTTCCGCCATGCTAATCTAGCTTGTAGCCTCCGTGATGAATGGCAGTTGCGGCAGCAATTACGGAAGCCCAGCGGCGCAATCCCATGGGTCCCGGCGAGGTGAAAGATGTACATTGAAAAGAATAGAATGATCAAAATAAAGGCTCTGGGAGATACAGGTCCAAATAAGTCTGTCTCCCTCTCCTGGCTGTGCTGCACTCGCGCCCATGTCAGCTGTTGTCAATGCTCGTAGTGGCTAGTAGTGCTACCCTGTTTTTTTTAACGCACTAATTTGCGTGTAATTAATTAATCTAGATTAACGTGTTAAAGTGACAGCCTTAATTATTATTATTATTCCTCCTTATTGCTATGTTAATTTAGGCTTTTGTTCAGTGCTGAGTTTATGTATTTTACATTGGACTCAAAGACACATATGTTGAGGAAGGAAGCATCTGTACTCGCTGTACTGTGACTGTGTCGCTGTACTGTGACTATGTCGCTTTTTAACTATTTTGTTAATTTTACATTGTGATTTTTAACTACATTGTTGCAATAGGCTCGGCGGAAAAAGAGCTGACGAAATTGAGGAGATAAAATCTTATCTTGCAAAACTCAACGCAATGGTCAAAGAAATACTAGAAATGAAAAAGAGCATCGAGCCACTTCTGCAGGAAATTCAGCAGTTGATGCAAGAGACACAAGAAAAAGATCGACGCATTGTTGCCTTAGAACAAAAAGTGGATGATTTTATAATAATGCATTGGATTTATACAGTGCTTTTCTAGACACTCAAAGAAGCTTTTACAGAGGAATGGATAGATTGTTCATGCACTCACACATTCACACTGTCATGGCGGTAAGCTACTTAAGTAGACACAGCTGCCCTGGGGCAGGCTGACGGAAGCGTGGCTGCCAGTGTGCGCCTAAGGCCTACAGCCCCTTCGACCACCACCAAACATTCACATCTCATTCAAATGTGCTTTTGACTTCCAACTGGGGGTCAAGACCACCGTCAGTTCTGATCAGGTTTGTTGGCCGGAAGAAAAAGATTGCCCTTCTGCGAGAACGTTTCAAATTAAAAGGTAAACATGTTTACCCCAATGTAAATTTGACTAAACACAATGCTGACATTGCCAAAAGGGTGCGACAACTGAGAAAGAATGGACTTATCGAGAACATGTGGACAAAAGACTGTCGAATTTTCATTCAAACAAAAGAAAACTCACCTGGCCAAAAGAAAACATGGATCGTCAAAAGAGTGGAAGAATTGGCGGAGTTTGAGAGACAATTCAATAACTTCAATCAATAACTCATATCATTAAATTGTGGAATATGTCTTACCCAAATGAAATTATTGTAACATATTACTAATTATACGATTACTTGCTGACACTGAACTCTTGTTTTTACACCTATATTGATAACATGTATTGCTGTTCCTGTAAGAATGTAAACATTGTCTGGCTCTAATTCTGTTTGGACATTTAATGTAAACATGCAAGGCTATTGTAATAAGGTTGTTGCTGTACATATTTACAATGGGGTTGGTGAACATAGTTCCAGGATGCTGCTGGCGGGGGTTACTGTGCTGGGCGGGCTGGTCTTGGTGAGCACTCAAGAGTATCAAGTATCATTGGATGCTGGCAACAGTGGTAGCTGAGCTGACAAGAATCGAGTGAACATGCAAGCCGATCTACCCTTCTGGAAGCCACATAATGTGTGAAAACTGATCCAATGTCGGCAAAGACGCTACTGGTGAACGAGCGAGCATGCACTCGCCTTGACTGCTCGCCTGGTGGGGTGGGCCTGTTGGTGGCGTCTGGGGACCGATTTACCAATTCCAAATGACGAGGACCAGCCGCAAATTACACGAACATTCACTCAAGATGAACTGAGCGAGGATCGTGCAGACATAAGTCTAGGATAGATGGATAACGATATGAATCAATGACTATTATAATCAATGTATTTGACTGATGCGTTTAATAAGAATCGATGGGGACAGGTTACTAATAAGCCACGGCCTTTACCCGTTATCCCTTCTTTCGGATGTCAATGTTGCAAATGATGTGATCGATGTAACCTGTAATAATGTGTCCGAAAGGAAAAAAATTAATAAAACAAAACATTGGGCATATTGTTAGACTACTAAGGGATCCTTGCGTGTGCTGTTTAACGTCAGGCACATTGTTGAACAGCTAAAGGGAGTTATTGTGCCAGTATTTACGTAATCACGGTACAACGGCGCGATTATCTCCTTAAATCGACTGTGGTTTCTGTTTTTCTTTGCTGCCCCTGGCACTGTTGTCTTTCTTTGGCCCAATGGGGAAGAAAATTGTCGTGGAAAAATCTAAATGCACTCGCAAATGTATGAAGCACGAGCAACGCCTCATCTAGACTACTGTGGCGTATGCAACTGGTGTTGCTTGGTTTGATTCGACTACCCATTCAAGGTATGTTCAGCTTTGCTTGGGTGTTCGGACTCCGAGAATTAGGTCGTACTCTGAGGAATTTTTTACTTCGATTTTTTGGGTCAAAGTCAGATTTCTAAGGATTCAGAGATGTTCGAACTCCGAGGTTCCACTTTACTTGAATTTATAAATTTGCACTTAAAAAAGAAAATTAAAAAAATAAGTTATTATACATTTTATTTGGTCCAAAGGGAACTTAAATAATTATAGTGTTTCAAAGAGTTTTCATCTATTTATCTATTTTCTGAACCGCTTATTTGTCTTAATATTTTTTATGTTTACCATTTTCTTGTTTTGTACCAAAATCATAAATGATTGTTTGAGTAATTGTGATTTCAGTTATTACCACATTGGACTCAATTGACAGTGACTGGTACTATAGTTCCGTGAATATCTGCTGTTCTTTACTTCGTCGCGTATACACATGCACTGTCTTTTGAACATTCATTACTGATGCAGTATCCTTTTACTCTTTATTTTTTTTTACATTAACTTAGAATAATTTTTTTATACTGAACTGTTGGTACTAGGCCCCGAAAAATGTGTTTCAAACACTGATTTTAATATTTGATGGGATAGCCATTAGCCCATACACGCCTATGCAAGCTGTTGAAGTAATGGGGCGGCCATCTTGATCCTTCCATCTCGCGAGCAGACTACTGTATAAACCAGACATGGGCTAACCCCGGCCCGCGGGCCAAATACGGCCCGTTATGCGTTTCAATCCGGCCCGCCGAACTTATCCAATAAGGCTAGAAAAAAATTCAATTTTTTTATTTTTTATTTTTTTTGTTCAGCTCAGTGGCCGAGTGTCCGCCCTGAGACTGGGAGGTCGTGGGTTCAATTCCCGGCCGGGTCATACCAAAGACTATAAAAATGGGACCGATTGTCACTCTGCTTGACACTCAGCATTGAGGGTTGGAATTGGGAGGTTAGATCACCACATGATTCCCGAGCGCGGCGCTGTTGCTGCTCACCGCTCCCTCAGGGGATGGGTCAAATGCGGAGAACAAATTTCGCCCCACTTAGATGGGTGTGACAATCAGTGGATCTTATCTTATCTTATTGGATTTGGATTTGGACATTTACAGCAGGAGACGGCAGGGTTTTGTGTTGAACACAGCAATAATGTCCTGATAGTCCAGAGAATCGGTCAATTCTTTTTTGAAAGAAAGCAAAGAGTTCAGTTTATCAGTCAACATTGTGGCACTGTTGCGTGTTTTGATCCTTTTGACAGCTGAAGATAGCCTTTCTACATGTTGTCATGGGTGAGGTGAGGAGCGCGCATGCAGGAGACTGTTGATATTGGTGAATACATCCCCGGGGCGTGCGTCGAGCACTTCTATGAGCGTTTCCTCGTTGGCTTTTTTTTTAGCTGCTGCACAAACACCGTGTGCTATGCGTCCCCCACGGAGATGGAAAAGTGGTCAGAGACGGATTGGATGTACGCGCTTTGTCCTCAGCGCTTGACAGGCAGCAGCGGCTATCATGCAGCCGCATGTGTCACACGTACTGTGGGCCCGGTTTAAAAATGGGTGGGCCAATGGAAAAAAATTCTTTAACTTTACGCCTTGAATTGAAATCTATTAATAATAGATGCAGTCACCAGGTTTGACAGATCACAGTGTATGTGCTATTATAATCTATTTACATTTCTCCTCCCACTTTGCCAAATAGTGTGGAAATGCCGCATCTTGCATATTCATTGAGGCAAACGTACTACCTGGATTAGGGCTATTTTATAATAATCATAATAATAATAAGAATACATTTCATTTAAAAACAGCACCTTTCAGAACACCCAAGGTCACTTTACAAAGCATAAAAACACAGCAAAAGTTGAGCTAAAACAATAAAAATGAAGCTATTGGAAAAGCTGTTTTAAGTAAGTGGATTTTGCACATTTGAAAAACGCAGTCCTTAGTGCACACTATAAGTAAATTGGGTTGTACATTTATCTGTGTGTTTTTACTGTGCTATGAGGTCCAAATGCTCCTGGTCCGGCCCGTCTGTCAAAATTTCAAACCCATTGTGACCCGCAAGTCAAAAAGTTTGCCCACCCCTGGTATAAACTATACTTGTAGGCAGTTAGTATAAGACCGGAAGACGAGGTGTGTGTGTGTGTGTGTGTGTGTGTGTGTGTGTGTGGGGGGGGGGGGTGGGGGGGGCACTATTTTTTAAGTAAAAAACAAAAGTAAAATAAAACAAAAAAACAACTAATTAACAAGTGGACGGTATGTGCTGCTTTGAAGACCCCCTTTTTCTTTTATCGCTCAGTTCCTTAGACCCCAATATTATATTTGGCAGATACACCATTTGTTGATTAGAATTGTAATTCTTTAATGTAAATATACAAGTTTCCTCCTATAAACATCATTAAGCATATAACTTTTACATGTATTTAAGGCAAGTTGTAAAATGTCTGAAGTCCTCTTGTTTGTGTCTAACAAATTTAAAACATAAATCATGCTGTCTACTAAATGTTGTCTCAAATGTTCTCCAATTTCGACACAAATGTAAAGGATCGTATGCCAAGAAACGTTTCTTGGGAGGAGCAATATGGCGGCCTCACGACTTCAAAAGCCTTGGCAAGCTACAGTTACTACTAATGGGATTATATCTCAGAGCTTTACTTTACAGAGAGGCACAAGACAGGGATGCCCACTATCCCCTTTATTATTTGCAATATTTATTGAGCCACTTGCATTAGCCATACGCCAGGAAAGAAGGATTCAAGGAATTCACTCTGGGGTAACAGAACATAAAATTAATCTATATGCCGATGACATCTTACTTTATTTAGAAAAGCCGGCTACTTCGTTAGGGGAAGTATTTAACTTAATAACTAAATTCTCACAGTTATCAGATTATTCTATTAACTGGACAAAATCAACACTTCTACCTATTACAGAAAATTCATGGAACCCTGCAAGCCAGGACCCACACTACTCATTTCCTGTAGGTAATTTAAAATACTTAGGGATAAAAATCTCACCTAAATTAACTGATTTAATTCATTTAAACTTTTCTCCACTTCTGGATAACATTTATAGTGACTTGGAGCGCTGGAATAATCTTCCTATTTCTCTAATAGGACGAATAGCCACCATTAAAATGAAAGTTTTACCCAAAATAAACTATTTTTTCTCAATGATTCCATTTAAACCTACGGCTAAATGGTTCCAGTTGTTGGACTCAGCCGTTACAAAATTTTACTGGAATAAAAAAAAAGCAAAGATTAGTCTATCTACGCTTTAGAAAAGTAAATCCAAAGGTGGTCTAGAGGCACCAAACTTTATGTACTACTATATAGCTAACCAGCTACAATATATCGTTCTATGGGCACAACCCAACAGAGACACTAACTGTTGGCTGGAACTAGAACAGAAGGATTGTGATAACCTCAGACTTCGAGATTTACTCTTTATTACAACATCAATTAAGCGACATAATTGTTTTAAAAACCCAATGATTTCCGCCACCGTGACTGCCTGGTGGAAGGCAGTAGAATTGACAAAGGCCCAAGTGGAGCCCTGTGGGCTTTCTCCCCTATGGCATAACCCCGACTTTCAACTTAACAACCAACCGCTTTATTTAGGTGTGTGGGAGCAGAAAGAAATTACACATCTCCACCATTTCTTCTCAGATAATATGTTTATATCATATACATCCTTGCTCCAAAAATACAATATAAAAAACTGATTTTTTTTACATTATCTACAAGTTAAAAATATGATAAAGAAAAAAATTCCAACACTTCGGGGTACGCTCCAACCGCTTGTTTTAGCTAAAGATATTAACAAGCTTTCTCCGACAACAACAAAAAAACTTTCAAAAATATATAAGCTACTTTCATTTACTGATAAAATGTCTTTACCCATCTCAAAATGGGAGACAGACTTGTCAAAAGCACCGGAATCTGACTTTTGGATTCAAGTTTGTGAAAACGCATTTAAAATGACAAAACACACAAATTTACAACGTATCCAATATAAAATTATTCACAGAACATACATCTCAATATATGATGAAGAAAATGGGACTCTCAGACTCCGACATTTGTCTCCAATGTTTACAAAACACTACAGACACTTATGTTCATGCTTTATGGTTATGTACTCCGGTTATGTATTTCTGGACTAAAGTCTTAGAAAAACTTTCCGCTATTTTGGACTATAGGATACCTTTATCTCCAAACTTGTGTTTGCTAGGTGACCTAACAACAACTGACTTACCACGTAAACAATTTCAATCTACACTTGTAGCCCTTACTATCTCTAAAAAAACAATTCTTGTCAACTGGAAAAATAAACAAACTCTGAATATCGACCAATGGTCTAACCTCCTCATAAATCACATTTTAATGGAAAAAATATCTGCCTCAAATAAAAACCAAATATCAAAATTTATAGAAACATGGTCTACGTATATAGAATTTTTTAACCTAATTCTGGTTACTTAATTCTGTCTGTTAGCGAGAGCCATTACATCGTGGTAACTTACATTGATGTTTCTGCATTTGGCAATTTATTATTACATTATATTATTAGTATGGGATTTTTTTTAATGGGCTTTAGGTGAACTGATGAATACACACGCTCGCACGCACGCACACACACGCACATACACATACTGACCCACATACAAAAAAAAGTGTATATATATATATATATATATGTATATATATATATATATATATATATATATATATATATATATATATATATATATATATGTATATATGTATATATATTTAAAAAAGAAAAATGAGAAATTTTTTAATTTTTTATTTGTTTAAAAAGGAGAGCAATGATGATGTCAAATCTAATGAACAATACTGAGCTCTCCTTAAAAAAAAAAAGCCTTGGCATATCGGCTGTCCAGTCATATATTGAGATCAGTGGTTTCGTATTACAGGACAAACGTCTTTAATGGACAAATCCCCCCACTTATTAGTCTGTTAAATTGAGGTATTGGAAAAGCAGTTAATAAATGTTGGAGATATACACGTTACAATTACTTTACTGATGTTTTACCTGGTTTTAGATACTGTGTTTGTGTCTTAATGTAGACCTTTGACTAAGGCAGAAATTGCCCAGCGCAGAGAACTCGCGAGGCAAAGGCATGCTGAAAGGACAACAGCTGAACAGATAGCAGCAGCAGGACAACAAAATCATTCAGTGAACATTCCCATGGATATTCAGTCAGGAGGACTGTGCAAAGGCAAGTTAAAAGCCTTATCCACCTTTTTACTTCTTTTGTCTTATTTGTTTCTGTTTAATAAAATTTCTATGGTGCTTTCCATTTCGTTTATTAGTCTCTCCATTAGCTTTGGCAAATACCATTGCTATTCTTCCTGGAGTCCACTTCCTCCATCATCTTTACAGTGAATACACGATTACAAAAACACACACAGCAAACAACAAAGCATGTGTCAAAGGACCTAGTAGTTCTAATTTGTAATACTTCCCAATGTACAGGTAGTGTTAGAAAGGTTCCAAATATTAATTGTCATCATTATTATATTTGTCTATTTTCCATATTCTATGTTAAGAATAGAGTGACGTCATTATAGTTACCTCTGTGATGCGCGCATTGCATTCTGAGTCAATTACTTGTTGCGCAGCAATTATTGTGCAGTTGGACGCCGCCATGACAGAATTTGTGTCTTTGACCAAAAGTGAGTACACTAAGTAGTGTTTTAGTTTACTTTGTATTGTGTTTATTTCTTTATTTAAGCTCCGATGCCGATTTGATTGACAGCTCGTTGAGTACCTCTTTGAAGTTCGATAAGTAACTAATTAAGTGTCTTAAACACCATTTAACTACATAAATGTGTTCTCTTCTGTGTGTTAGACATTAGTAGAGAAGTGCACAAAAGTTTTGTGTGCTTATTTGCATGTTTTGTCCCACTTTGCACATAATGTCTACCGTCAGTTTGGGACATTATGCTCTCAATGCGCGGCGCCATAATGCGACGTCCACGGCCGTAGTCGGCCACATTAATGTTTAGTGATTCGTTACGTGCGTCATACTTTTGAGTAATTAGCTCATGTTTAGTATGTTGTACAACTTTTGCGTGTGTTTATAGCCATTCATGTGCACAGCTAACATAGTGCTTGTTCATGTGAATTAGTAATGTTGCAGCCCAGTTATGTTACTGTATTTGTGTTTATTAGGAGTCAAGTATTCACACTCATACGCTGTATTGTTTTTATGTTTATTGCAGAACCACACATTCAACCACATACATTCAACCACACACACACACACGCACGCACGCACGCACGCACGCACACACACACACACACACACACACACACACACATTCACGCTTCCACATGCTTTCACACACACATAGATGATCAGACCATGCATACACAGGACTTCAGGATTACAAGCATCCATAGTTAGCCACAGTGCCTGCATCATAGCAGCCCATGCCTGTACACTAAAGTGCAACTACTGTAACCGCCTCTTACTGATGTTCCTGGATTAAAACTGCCAATCCACATCTTTGCTCCACTGTTCCTTTGTGTTCTGACCGACATGCCGAAAGCGAGAAGAGAAATACTCCAATTGAATCAAACCTATACAGTCCAAACCTAGCCTCTCCAACAGGTAGATCAATAACAATTCATAGATGGTCAGATAATTATATGTAATCCACATACATTAACTTAAACCCCGTATTTTATATTGATTAAATGTGGATCTAATCATCTCAGTTGGTTTTATCCTAGACAGCTTCAGCCAACATCACCAAAAACAGACTGACTTGTCATAAAATACTCTTTCAGCAGTATCTTGAATTGATATTTATTACTTTCTTGAATGATATTTACTGGCAGAGCCTTCCATGACACCATTAATCTATACATTACAGTGCTTTTATATTTGTTTGTTCCCACCTTAGGCAACATAAATATACTTTCTGATGCATGCCTTGTTTTTCGCATGTATATTTGAACCAAAACACAATGGCTATATAGTACCCGAGGCAATTTCATCCTTGATATTTGCCATATAAAACTAAGCAATGTCGCAGAAAATCTCTTCTCTACCCTCAGCCACCCCAAGTAATCATGCACTGCACCAACATTGGTTGTATATGGACAACAAAGTACACAACGCATTGCCTTATTCTGAACAATCTGTTTCTTTATACACTACTCGCACTAAATATACACTAAAATGTAAAAAGTTTACACTAGTGATACCATATCATGAAAGTAGGACATTTAAGTAGAAGGATGCACTGGTGAGTTCCTCATCTCAAACAATTCATTCTAACAAAAAGTTAACAACAATGGTGGGTACACCACAACAAAAAAATTAAACGTCTCAATAACTCTTAATGTGCCCTTGAGCATCAATTACAGCTTGACAATGACGTCTCATGCTGTTCACAAGTCGACTCATTGTCTGCTGAGGCATGGCATCCCATTCTTCTTGAAGGGCTGCTCTCAGGTCATTGAGTTTCTGGGGTGCAGAGTTTCCAGCCTCTCCACGGCGACTCAGCTGATCCCACAGGTTTTCAATAGGATTCAGGTCTGGAGAAAGTGCAGGCTATTCCATTTGAGGGACACGAGTTTCCAACAGCTGTTCCCTGATGTTGCCACCAACATGAGCTGGAGCATTGTCGTGTGTGTATTTTGCTGTTAAGCTCCTCGTTAGGGAACAGCAACTTGTACAAAAAGTACTGACACATTTAACAGTTGGACATGTGCAATCAAAAGCTTTGAGGTCACATTAAGTTCACCTGTAGTTTGAATGCATTTTAGCCTCATCCTGAAATTTCACCTGAAAGCCAAATATCCCTAACTTTTTGTGGGTAGTGTATTTGACATGGCAGTGCTTGACCAAACTGCTGAGCAATAGTCTAAATGTGATAACACTAGATTTTTAACCACACTTCCCCTTAAATTAAGTGGTAAGAAATGTGATCGTCTCCTTCTAATCGATGCATTTCTAACCATTAAATTAGTACTTTGTCTATGTGTTTTAGGCCGGGAGCCAGGTCCACTTCTCAGGATGTTTTTTGTTACCTTTTATTTAAAAATATGATTTCCTGTTATCTCATATCTTGAGCCATCACAAGTTAATAGGGACCACCCCCAACTCGGGGCCATTTGGTCACAGGGGCCAAAAAACACCCCTTTTGGGAAAAGCTTCTGGCGAAATTGTGTAATTGCAAATGTCAAGGTACAGCAACTGCATAAATAGTCAGAAAAGTCGAACATTTTGCATGGTGTATCCTGGCACATGGGGGAACTAGCAGTTCAATGATTATGAGCTTCCTGTATTACAATTCTAAAATATCACCCTCAACATACCCTAAAAGATCAAAAATTGTTTCTACGCCTGACAAATTACCATCAAAAGTGATCCATTTCAAACATTTTATGATACATCTCACTGCCTCAAATGTATATTAAAAACATCCCACATTTATAACCTTCAATTTAAGTCCAAGATGAGCTTTCTATCTGAAGTATTAGCGGAGCTGTGACCAAAATAAGCTATTTTTCTGCATCTAAATAAAATCTTAAACAATATTTGAAACATGGATTATGTAGTACTATACTATCTAAAGAATTACATAAAAATAGAATAATGTTGTGCCCCAGGTGGACCAGGGTATCAAGCCACAACAAGATTTAAAAAAAGAACAAGATCCTGACAAGGAATAGAAATAACTTGTGAAGTTCCGGTTATTTTATCTTGAATGCTTGCTATACTAATAATAAAAACCAGGAGATGGCATATTCTCAGCTTAACTATTTACTGGATGCAAAAAAGAACAAGTGCACAGCTGTGGAGCCTTATCAGCTGAATGCGGAAGAAGGTCTGCTCTATTCAAAATGGTCTCTACTCTTATACCTTATACCTTATATCTTGGCTGCCCACCCACACGGGGGATGGCTCAGCCTAGCCCATGTGAAAATGTGTGACCTGATGGTCTTAACTGGTTTCAACTGGCTAAGCCAGAGTGCAGATACTATAAATATATACATAGAAAGGCGCCAAGACAGGACAGGACACCGAGACGCAACAACCTTGCTCAAGTCACCTATCTCCTCATTAAGAGACCTAATCTAACAGACTTGTGAACATTTTTTAACAATATAATAACATTCTGTGTAGCCAAATGGAGAAGTAGTAGAGTGCAGCTTAACCATAACATTTAACTCTTTCACTGCCACTGACATTTAAAGACGTCAAGTAAAAAGCTACGGAGCACTGCCAATGACGTCAAAAGACGTCATCCAATTTTTTATTTTTTGAAACGGGTGGGGGGAAGCCTTCCAGAGATGTGCTGAAAATTTTAACCAGGTTTTTTTTAGCCTAATGACTATTTTTGGTCCCTAGAGGGCAGCGATGACTGTCTTTTGACAAGATCGGGTGGGCGTCAGTAGAGGCGGAGCTAGAGCGTCGAGCAGGAGATCAGAATGGAAAACAAAGAAAAATGGCGACCGGTTTGCGAGGAGCTCACGCCCGAGCCGTTTTATTTCAAAGACAAAAGCATCGACCAAAAAGAGCACATTGATGACAACGATGATCATCATCGATGATGATGATGATCCGTGGATGGAAAGCATTGACGCGGCAGGAGAATACGTGGGGGGGGGACGGGGGGCTAGATGGCATTCCCCGGAAAAAAGGCCGTCAAGGAAGTGTAACGTTTGCACGTTGCACAATGTGAAAGTGAAAGTAAACTGCCGTGCGAGTCCTGGCGTCTCTTGCACGCAGGAGAGCGTTACAAAAAGAAAAACTGTATTTGAAACATCCACATAATTGTAAGTAGTACCACAGTTGCACACATTTGTAAATAGTTTGCAAAATTGTTTTGTCAAATTGTTACACTGTTGAATGGAAATAAACGTATTTTGCAATCAAAAAACACTTTTTCATTGTTGGTGAAAGCGTTTTACAGAAGTAAAGCACTATTTAGGTGTTTGTGGCATCATTCATGGACAAAAAGAAGTGTACAATTCACTAGAGTGCATGAAATAACATTGTTTCACAAAAAGCCGTTTTACTCCGCTTTTTGTTTCAAAACAGAGAGTTTCGGTGAAAGTAACCATTTTCTATTGTTGATTACTGAAGAACGGAATAAGGTAGAAACAAACTTTTTTTCTGATGAAAGATGAGAGTCCAATCTTTTATTTGTTTCCATAGTCCAAACACAACATTTTCTGTGGACCTTGAAAGATCAGTCAAAATGCTTAAATCGGCTGGCACTGGCGACAACCCGTTTCTGAAAACGTCTGGCAGTCAAAGAGTTAAGTGTACAGGCGTTTTTAGTTCTCTTCCCACACTGAGTCATTTCTGACAAGTAATCAAACCTGCATGTTAACCTCTTGATTTAACTTTTTACTTCATTCTAAATGGCTTTAAAGTAGCATTTTTATAACTTGAGTAGATTTTTTAGTCTACCCACTTTTTGTTGTTATCTGTTTGTATTTACATAGTGCCATTTCATTTGGTAGTATGTGTGTTTCCATAGTCCAAACACAACATTTTCTGTGGACCTTGAAAGATCAGTCAAAATGCTTAAATCGGCTGGCACTGGGAACAACCAGTTTCTGAAAACGTCTGGCAGTGAAAGAGTTAAATATGATAAAATACAACTGGATTTTAATCATCCTCTTTTTCCTCTTCCTGATCATCATTCATATTTGCTTGGATCTCATCAGCTGCTAAGTCATCTTCATCTGTTTTCTCTTCTGCCAAGTCATCGACAAGGGCAGGGGTGGCCAGGGTCAGTCCTCGAGAGCCACTAGCTTGTTTTCCATGTCTCCCTCCGTCAGCGCAGCTGAATCTAATGATCAGCTCATCAGCAAGATTTGCAGACGCCTGATAACGATCCTGGTCATTAATCAGGTGTGTTAGTGGAGAGAAACATGGAAAACAGGCTCGGTAGTGGCATTCAAGGACCGAACTTGGCCACCCATGGACCAAGGGCTTTGGGGATAACGTCAACCTCAAACCATAGTGGTTCTAACTGGCCAGTCTCTGTGTTTCATGTGAAATCCATGGTCGAGAGTGGATGGGATCTCTGGGTAGTGCTCATGAGCCCTCTTCCAGACACATACAGTGCCTTGCAAAAGTATTCACCCCCTTGAGTTTTTCAACACTGGCACGGTACGACCACAAATATATTTCACTGGAATTTTATGTGAAAGTTAAACACAAAGTAGCACACAATCGTGAAGTGAAACAAAGTGTATATCTTATTTAAAACAACAAAAACTGAAAAGTAGGGTGTGCAAAAGTATTCGTCCCCCCTGAATTAATAATTTATCGAACCCCCTTTTGCTAAAATTACTGCTTCAAGTATTTTGGGGTATGTCTCGATCAGTTTTGCATATCAGGAAGCTGAAATGTTTCCCCATTCCTCTTTGCAAAACACCTCCAGCTCAGCTAGGTTAGATGGGGACAGTGTTTGTGAACCGCAATCTTAAGATCTCTCCACAGATTTTGTATTGGATTTAGATCAGGTCTTTGGCTGGGCACATTGATAATTTTTCCCCCCCATTCCATTGTCTCTTTAGCTGTATGCTTTGGGTCATTGTCTTGATGCAAGGTGAGCCTTCGTCCCAGTCTTAGGTCTATTGTAGACCCCAACCGGTTCTCTTCCAAGATCACCCAATATTTGGCACCAAGCATCGTCATTTTTTTTTTTTCTGGAGAGCTCAGTATTGTTCATTCAGTAATTTTACCGATTTGACATGTCATCATCATTGCTCTTTTAAAAAAAAAAAAAAAAAAGTTTAATAAATTTTTATTTTGTATGTGGGTGCATATGTGCGTGCGTGAGTGTGCGTGCGTGTGAGTGTGTATTCATTAGTTCACCTAAAACCTATTAAAAATCCCATACCGTTCACCTAAACCGAATACTTCAGAATCCAGTTAGTCGTGAAGTTGTCAGGAGACCCGAGGAAGGATCAAAAAAAAGAAAGGAAAGTGAAATCCAGCACCGACCAGACATTACCTACTACCCACCGGGTTACCAACCCGAATCTTTCACCAACCCCAGAAACATCTAAATTCCAACAAATTAGGGAGACCTCAAGAGACCAAAGGAGACTGAGGAAAGGAAGGAAGGACAGATGAAGCAGAGTGAGATCCGCAGACACCAGCCTCCAACGACCTTCAACAACCAGAGGAAGAAGCAGATTGTGTTAGAGTTTCGATAGATGCTGGTGTGGTGGATCTGGCATTCATGAAAATCTCCACCAAAGAGGGGAGCCGTCGACCCCTGCCAGGACAGAGCTAGCGCAATACCTCAGGGCCCCCCAAACCCCCAGACAACCCCCCCCCCCAAAAAAAAAACCCACCCCCGACCCCACCCACACCAACCCCCAAACCCCGGGGAACCAGGCATCGGTGCCGAAGAGGGGCCGGACAGCGGAGCGGAGAGGGCACCCGTGCCCACCGCACCTCCCGCCGCGTGGAGGGACGGAACACCGGGGGCAGAAGGGGAGATGGGGGGGGCACCGTTGTGTAGTGCATTAAAATTGGAGGGGGAGTTGTAGGGGGTGAAGACGGTGTCTCCACCCTACCCCACCAAAGTGTGTTATGTGCCCTATAAGTCTATAAACAAAGTGGATTGTGCAGAACTAGTGCAGTGAGTTAAGAGGAGCGACCAACGGGTGCCCCCCCCCCCCCCAACCGGGCGGGGGCAGGAGGTGCACCCGCCCACCAAACCCCCACCCACCCCACCGGTACCCCGGCGGACATATGGGACCAGCCCGGCGGGGCTATAGTGCTTGCCCCTCGGATACTGGGGCCCGCCTGAGGTGCCAGGTGGTCCACCGGAGCGGGGCGGGCACAACACAAAACCACCCACCCGCCCGGCCCCTGGAGCCCCGAGACCTAGGCCATGGATGGAGCCCCCCGTCCCAGGGGAGGGGGAGGAAGGCGGAGAGGGGAGGGGGAAGGAGACGACAAGAAGGGCAAGGGGCAGCGGCAGGGCCGCAGAGAGAGGGGGAGAGGAGGAGGAGGAAGGGTGATGAAGGAGAAGGGACAGAGAGGCGGAGGACGGGCGGGGAGAGGCGAGGAGGGAGAGGCAGCAAGGGGAGGGGGGAGGGAACCACAGGGCACCCCGGCGGCCCACAGGCCCCGAACCGCGTCGGTGGGCCCGGAGCGACGGACACCAGAGAGAGCCCCGCAGGGAACGGCCAAGACGCAGCCACCACCCACCAACCAACAGAGGGGCAGAGCCGCCCATGCCCAGCCAGGGGGAGACAGCACCTATAGAATTAACCCACTGGCATGCAGTGAATCCGAATATTAACCCATAGTGCCCATTGAAGGTGAATCTTGAGGAGTTGGTGATTAAGGTGTCGTTTGATGTAGTCTGCTCGATCCTGCTGGCAGCAACTGAGTTCCTGACTATAAAAACACAACCATTAGTGACAAATTGCCAAATACAGAAACAGCAATGTAAGTTATCGCAATGTGGTGGCTCTCGCTAACAAGCAGAATTAAGTAACCAGATTTAGGTTAAAATATTCTATATACGTAGACCATGTTTCTATAAATTTTGATATTTGGTTTTTATTTGAGGCAGATATTTTTTTCCATTAAAATGTGATTTATGAGGAAGTTAGACCATTGGTCGATATTCAGTGTTTGTTTATTTTTCCAGTTAACAAGAATTGTTTTTTTTTGTGATAGTAAGGGCTACAAGTGTAGATTGAAATTGTTTATGTGGTAAGTCAGTTGTTGTTAGGTCACCTAGCAAACACAAGTTTGGAGATAAAGGTATCCTACAGTCCAAGATAGCGGAAAGTTTTTCTAAGACTTTACTCCAGAAATACATAACCGGAGTGCATAACCATAAAGCATGAAAATAAGTGTCTGTAGTGTTTTGCAAAGTCTGTGAGTCACATTTTCTTCATCATATATTGAGTAATGTATGTTGTATGAATAATTTTATATTGGATAAGTTGTAAATTTGTGTGTTTTGTCATTTTAAATACGTTTTCACAAACGTGAATCCAAAAGTCAGATTCCGGAGCTATAGACAAGTCTGTCTCCCATTTCGAGATTGGTAAAGACATTTTATCAGTATATGAAAGTAACTTATATATTTTTGAGAGTTTTTTTGTTGTTGTCGAAGAAAGCTTGATAATATCTTTAGCTAAAACAGGCGGTTGGAGCGTACCCCGAAGTGTTGGAATTTGTTTCTTTATCATACTTTTAACTTGCAGATAATATAAAAAATTTCAGTTTTTTATTTTGTATTTTTGGAGCAAGGATGTATATGATATAAACATTATCCGAGAAGAGATGGTGGAGATGTGTAATTCCTTTCTGCTCCCACACACCTAAATAAAACGATTGGTTGTTAAGTTGAAAGTCAGGGTTATGCCATAGGGGAGAAAGCCCGCAGGGCTCCACTTGGGCTTTTGTCAATTCTAGTGCCTTCCACCAGGCAGTCAGGGTGGTGGAAATCATTGGGTTTTTAAAACAATTGTGTCACTTAATCAATGTTGTAATGAAGAGTAAATCTAGAAGTCTGAGGTTATTACAATCCTTCTGTTCTCGTTCCAGCCAACAGTTAGTATCTCTGTTGGGTTGTGCCCATAGAATGATATATTTTAGCTGGTTAGCTATATAGTAGTGCATAAAATGTGGTGCCTCTAAACCTCCTTTGGATTTACTTTTCTGAAGAGTAGATAGACTAATCTCTGCTTTTTTTTTTATTCCAGTAAAATTTTGTAACGGCCGAGTCCAAGAACTGGAACCAGTTAGCCGTAGGTTTAAATAGAATCATTGAGAAAAAATAGTTTATTTTGGGTAAAACTTTCATTTTAGTCGTGGCTATTCGTCCTATTCGAGAAATAGGAAGATTATTCCAGCGCTCCAAGTCACTATATATGCTATCCAGAAGTGGAGTAAAGTTTAAATGAATTAAATCAGTTAATTTAGGTGAGATTTTTATGCCTAAGTATTTTAAATTACCTATAGGAAATGAGTAGTGTGGCTCCTGGCTTGCAGGGTTCCATGAATTTTCTGTAATAGGTAGTAGAATTGATTTTGTCCAGTTAATAGAATAATCTGATAAATGTGAGAATTTAGTTAGTAAGTTAAATACTTCCCCTAACGAAATATCAGGCTTTTCTAAATAAAGTAAAATATCATCGGCATGTATATTAATTTTGTGTTCTGTTACCCCAGAGTGAATTCCTTGAATCCTTCTTTCCTGGCGTATAGCTAATGCAAGCGGCTCAATAAATATTGCAAATAATAAAGGGGACAGTGGGCATCCCTGTCTTGTGCCTCTCTGTAGAGTAAAACTCTGAGATATAATCCCATTAGTAGTAACTAGCTTTAGGAGAATCATATAATACAAGCATCTTCCCTTTTCATGCTTGCTGATGAGGTGATCATATATCAACTGTGTTGGAGAAGGGAAACATCCAAAACCTGCAGGACTCCGGCCCTTGAGGACCGAGTTTGCCCAGCCCTGATTTAGAGTGATCAGCCTCTTGGGTACTTCTCTGATGAGTGCCCTCCTTCGGTTGGAAACTTTGGAGGGACAACTTTGTCTTGGTAGATTTGTGGTTGTTTGGTCTTCCATCCACGTATGGATGATTGATTAAACAGTACTCTTTGAAGTTCAAAGCCTTTGAAATTGTTTTGTATCCTTCTCTTGCTTTAAATCTCTCCAAAACATTGACCCGGACCAGCCAGGTGTGTTCTTTAGTCTTCATAATGCTGAGTGAAGATTAAGGTTGCGGTTCACAAACGCTCTCCATCTAACCTGGTTGAGCTGGAGCTGTTTTGCAGGGAAGAATGGGAAAACATTTCAGCCTCCTGATGTGCAAAACTGGATCGAGACTTGATCCAAGACCTAAAGCTGTAATCGCATTACTTCAGGTGGGGGTGAATACTTTTGCACACCCTACTTTTCAGTTTTTTATTTATAAAACGAGTTTGAAATAAGATAGACACTTTCTTTCATTTCAAGATTGTGTGCTACTTTGTTGTAACGAATATTGCCCGACACCCTCAATTTTTCCATTTTATGTGCCTTTTTAAACATTTTAAACAAACAATGTGTGTGTGTGTGTCTTAACTCTGTGTTTTAAGTTCAAAAGGACTCTTTGAGTTTCCCTCCAGCAGGGACTGGATTTCGTTTTTACAACCCCTATGAAACGCATACCACAACTCCTACAGACCGTGAAAACCTGAAGCAAGCAAACTAGAGATAACACTGCTTATCAGTCCCCAGATCATCTTTTATGGTCTGGTCTATCCACAGAAATTAGCCATGTGTTTTTTGGAAACAATGTCCCTTGGAAGTTATATGGTACAACAGTGCCCTCCAGCGGTCACTATCGGTTATCCTCAAGCCTCCTGCCGCTCCTAATTAATCTGAAGTCTACATAATTCGGGACATACACGACCTCTATGTACTTGATTGACATCAAGTGACTCCTATCTTTGTACACAACCTGTATGTCTATCTCAAATGAATGATGTGTGTAATTTCTGTAGCCACCTAAATTAGTAAGCTTAGCGAATTCAATAACTTTATGATTGCGGGAATGTTTCAAATGTGTTCAGAAGGATAAATGAAGCATCTGGCTTGTCAATTCTGATTAAAAGAAATATCAAATACTATCCCAAAAGTCTCAGTCAACCAAGTCTACTTCATGCACACGGAAGGGGCGGGACCACACTGCCGGCCCCCTTGGGACACAGTTTAAAAGCCAACGCGGTAAGGAATCTCCCTCTCTTCCCCTCTCCTTTGCCCTATGAACTGCTCAAGGACTCTCTCTTTCTTGCAACTCTTCCCTCCTGTCTTCATCTCGCGTCTGGCCCCAGGAACTCTCCTCATTTCTGCATCTCACGTCTGCCCCCAGGAACTCTCTCTGCGCAATCCCCCGTCTGCTCTTAACCTCACGTCTGGCCCCATGAACTATTCCTGATCATCACGAGAAACTTGGTCGCTGAGGGTGACCACGCGGCTTCTTCCTTTGAGCCCCGGACTTGAGCCACCACGCGTGCCCAAAGCACGCATTAAGCAAGGACTCGCAACCACCCTGCGCATCCCCAAAGCGCGCGTGTCTGTCCAGCCGTGAGCCCGAGGCGCCTCGCAGCGCCCACACAAGGACCTGCCGCGACCTCCACGCCGCGCGTGCATCACCGACCAGCAGCCAGAGACTCCCGGGCAGCATTGCAGCTGGACGTGCGGCAGCCAACGACCGGCTGCGGCCTCCACGCCACCAACCGGAGACCTGGTGCAGCATTCCAGCATTCCAGCATTGAACCGAGGATCGACGCTCAAGTCTCTTTCTCTCGAGCAACTGAACCTCTCCCGTGCAACTGAACCAGTCAGTGAGTGCGCTGTCATTGCAATCTGACCATATACTACTGGTGCAATGCTTTTATTATAACATGAAAGAATTGACAGGTCAAACGCTTCCATCTCTATCCCCCATCTACCTTTTTCATCTACCTTTTATTATCTTAGTTAGGTTGCAAGTTTTCTTTTTTATCTTTGATTCACATTTGTATTTTGTTTCATTAATAGATTAGGCTGTGACTGATATGTGTGTTTACTAAATACATTTGTTGTCTAGAAATTCAATTTCTCCCCAATCATTTGTGTTTACTGAGTGGATTAGTAATTATCTTATGAAAGCAAATAACTCCTGATTAACTAAAGTAGCAACTTCAGATTATGAATACTTAATAGTACTTGATAATATAACTTGATAATATAATTGTTATCGTTTATTTTGCTCCTACAAACAAGCAAATTCAACGTGGTGCCCTAGAGGTCGCTGAGGAAATTACAACTCCCCTCAGTACCATCTAAATTTCTCATAAGCCATTACGGCAGCCCAAATAATCGCTACATTGTGTTTTAACTTTCACATAAAATTTCAATAAAATATAGTTATGTTTGTGGTTGTACTGTGCCAAACTGTTGAAACACTGAAGGGGGATGAATACTTTTTCAAGCCGCTGTACATCTTGGAAGGTGGCGAGGTCATTAGAGACCCTACCGGCACATAAGAAGAGTCAACTTCCAGGTATGTGTCTGGAAGAAGGCTCATGAGCATTACCCAGAGATCCCATCCCCTCTCGACCATGGATTTCTCAGGGCAGACACTCTACCACTAGGCCACTGAGCTGGTACTGTATGGTGTGAAAACAATCAGACCAAAAAATTATGCGACAACTTGCATAAAACCGCATAAAATTTTATACTGAAGAGCTCCTGCAGCAAGCTTCAGCTATTACTCTGCACTATTATGATTTGTATTGTAAAATTGTATGTATTGAAAATATTCGTTGCTCACTTAGGAAAAATCAATAAAGATGCACACTTACTCTAGATTGATAGAGCAGAGTAATATTATTTATCCTCTCAGAGTAACACAAGTAACACCTGAAGTGTATGTGTTCTCATTTTTTGGCAGATGAGATGGAAACTCAAGTGCTGAAAGAGCCCAAGGCAGAGGAGCAAAAGGAGACTTTCATAGCATTTGCCAGGGTATACAGCGGTGTGGTGAAGAAAGGACAAAGAATATTCATACTCGGACCAAAGTATGATCCTGCCCAGGGCCTGAGCATGGTAAACAAAATGTTTTTACAAAGCAGTCATAATGGGCAAGGTAATATAGAAAAAAAAGGAGAAAACTACACTCTATCTATCTATCTATCTATCTATCTATCTATCTATATATATATATATATTAGGGATGCACCAAAGCAGAAACCGAAAAATGCTATATCGTTTTCCGCTGGGGGGTAGATTTAAAAAAATAAAAAATCCCCGCAATAAATGAAATCCGCAAAGTAGTTAGCTTATATTTTACATTTATTGTACGTTTTAAGGCTCTAAAACCCCTCACCACACAGGTAATACTCTTTTCTAATCGAGCCATTTACATTTTCTCACATTTCTCATTTGTTTAAACATTCTCAACGTTCAAACCTTAATAACTAAAAAAAAAAAATGCTTGCAAAATTGCACAAAAAAAATCTGCAAAACAGCGAGGCCACAAAAAATTAATAGATTAAAAATACCTCTCATATCCATCTTTCAGCCGTTCTGCACCCCGTTTTTGGGATGTGCTCCCACCTGGCCTCCGTAACATTGACTCTTTAGCACTCTTTAAAACCAGACTCAAAATACACCTATTTTGGTCTGCTTATTCAACTTTACCATTGCCCGATACAGGTGCTTGTCAACATTTTTTAAATATCCTCGAAAAGTGGAATAATTTCCGTAATTCCATTCAAAAAGTCAAACTTTCATATATATATGTGTATACGGTTAGAGTACAAAATTGGGCTGGAAAAATAGTGTGGTGCTGTGGATCCATGGTGTACACACTTAAGTGAGTACATAAGAAAGTTAAGTTTGAATTCTATTAAAATAACTAATTTTTCACACATTGGGAATAATTTTTGCCTTTGCGTAGTGTTATCTTACCTGTGGGTATGTGTTCCCACAGCATTTGTGTGGGAATATTCGACTCTCGAAGTCGATGCTAACTTCCGGTTAGCTTTTGAATGGTATCCTCCCTTTGCTTTTAGCATTAGCGCTGGGCTAGTGATGTTTTAAAAACAAAGGATGTTTTGTGTTTAAATATACAGTGAATGTTATTCTTACTGGCTTACAGTTAACGCCAACTGGGATGTCATTAAACCGCTTAAAAGTCACTTGGGGGGCAACAGAATAACCAGATTAACATACGCTACACATTTGCTAGTGCTAATGCTGGAAGGATGGATGGATGGTATTTTCAAAATATGTCAATCTTCAAAAGTTGGCTAGGTTCTCTTTGCCTTAATCACTGCCTTAATCACTGCCTGGATGCGCTGTGGCATTGCCTGAGGGTCCTGGAAGCCCAGGCTTTCTTGATTCTTGCTGTAGTATAACACAAAGCACCAAATAATTATGTAAATAGATTTTTGGGGGGAAAAACAAAACAATTTAAAACAATCTTGTCAGATTTACAATAAACTACAGAACACAAGTACATTTTCATAACGTGTAAGTTTTACGACAGAGAACGTTGACAGGAAAATAATGAGTTGATATGAAGTTCAGGTGACTTACATCAATTTGTGTACTCTCGTGTAATGGTGGCACATTTCTAAATGTTTATGTTTACGTTGATTGATTCATCTCACTTTACTCATTCAAGACAATCAGGAGTAGACCTCCGGTGAGAACTTAGGACATTGAATAAAATCAAGTTGGTTTATTGGTTGGTTGGTTGGTTTATTGAACATATAAACACATTACAACATTTAAAATAAGTTGAAGTTACATGTCCAAAAGGAGTAGGAAGAAGTAAGAATTTATCTAGTCCTACTCCCTATTACTTCTGTCATGTTAATGTACTAAGTTATTCTTATTTCATAATATATCATTAAAATAAAAAAGAAAATGAAGAATAAAAAATAATCAAAACATGCTTTTCTTAAGTGCACATATATTGGTGTTCGTTGTAAGCCTTTATCCATTGCATATATGTAAAAAAATAAGAGAAAGTAAAGCCCTACATATAGAGCTAATCTAATCAATACAATAAATACCGAAACATTAGTTGTTGCACATATATGGGCACACATGCACATACATGCACATGAGTACACACATATATACACAAACGTTTGACACACCTCTTTCAATATTATGCTTTATTTTCATGACTATGTACATTGTAGATTCTCAGACGTAAGAATGCCAAAAGTACGCAAAAAAAGTAACCAGAGCAAAGGATGGCTATTTGGAAAAATCTATAATATAAAACATGTTTTCAGTTATTTCACCTTTTTTTTGTTCAGTACATAACTCCACATCAGATCATACATAGTTTTGACGCCTACGGTGAGAATCTACAAAGTAACCAGCCATGAGAATAAAGCAAATGCATTGAATAAGAATGTGTGTCCAAACTTTTGGCCTGTACTGTACATGCCCACAAAATATGCATATAAATGCATACATATATGCTCTTAAATTCATTTATATTTATATTATATTATATTATATTATAACACAGTAATTGATACCTACTTTTTCAATTTAATTTCATAATTGTTCCACAAATTAACCCCTTTAACAGAAACACACGTTTGCTTTGTTTGTTCTTATCATTTATTTTCCCTCCCCCACTTGTACTCCTTAACCCTTAGCAGCAGCCCTCTGATTTCAAACAGCTTCTGAATACTGTGGCAAAGTTTAAATTGTATACTTTGTACATTATTTGTGCTCTTTTAAATTCAACTAGGTCATATCGTTTAAGAGTATTTAATTTAATGAATAACAAATTTGTTGATTCTGTATAATGTGAGCGATTAATAATTTGTATGGCTCTTTTTTTGTAGATTAAAGACAGATTTTGTAAATAGTTTTGTATGTATTTCCCTATATTTTGACACAATAAATCATGTATGGAAGTAATAATGTACAATATAATGTATATAATGACGTCTTATTCAGAAGATCTTTGGTTTTATACACAATACCTAGGGTTTTGGATATTTTTCTTTTAACGTTTTCTATATGACATTTCCAGCACAATTTTACATCAATTACAATGACAATAAATTGTATTTCATTTACTCTTTCAATTTCAATTGAGTCAACAATGATTTTGACTTTGTTTAATTAGTCTAGTGTCAAAGATTATGAACTTTGTATGTTTGTGTCAAGCCAGTTTTTTTTTTTTTTTGTATATTTAGCACTTTTTTCCGCAGTACTCAGAAGCTGAGATTTTCTCCAGAGCAATATGAAGTTGTGTCATCAGCAAATATAACTTTTTTAAAGTTTTGAATACACAACACATATCATTACTATATAATACAAATAATTTAGGACCTAGCACAGCCACAAACCCTTGAGGACCCCATTCGTAATCTTCAACTGATTTGATTAGAAATTGTTACGATGCACATCCTGATTTCTTTCATTGAGGTACCCTTAATCCATTTAGACGACAGACCTCTTATGCCATATCGCTCCAGTTTTTGCCATTAATATGTTATGATAAATCGTATTAAATGCTTTTAAGTCTATAAAAATCCCAACTGTAAATTCTTTATCTATATTTGTGGCAATTTCTTCCACCAGCTCTATTACTGCCTGAGAGGTGGATCTTTTTTTCTCTAAAACCATATTGACTTTCAGTTAGTAGAATGTGTTTCTCAATAAAATTGAAAGTAAAATTGGAAGAAAAAAATCTGTGAGAATAGTTATTCTAGGAAGTTAATGTGAGACCCAGCCTTTTTTTTTTTTTTACCACCGTATGTAAATGGGCCACTGGGATTTTCAAGTTGCTCCAGATGAGCCACTCCAGACCTGCCAGTGAGCCAATTTGTTGTGCTTGATAACACAACGAGACTTGTGTCGGCTGGGAAACCAAAAACTGTGGTAAAAAGTTTTAAAAAAAATTCTTGGCAACTAATTATTGTGTACTTGTTTTTTCTTTTCTCTACCAGCTGCCTGAGCGATGCAGTCCTTCTGACGATTTACCTGAGGTGCCCCATCTGTCTTGTTGTTCCATTGAAAATGTCTACCTGCTTATGGGCAGAGAACTGGAAGAGCTAGAAGAGGTGCCTTCTGGCAATATACTAGGTACAGTAGACAGTTATATTACATTGTATTAGCTGTTGAATGATGTGTGTACAAAACATTGCAAATACAATAAATGGCCTGAGAGTCCATAGTTATCTATTTCTAATGCAGACTACACAAGGCTCAAATCTTTTATTTATTTCTTTGCGAATCAAAGGCTTCATTTGAGGAGGGACTTTTTAACTTAAAGAGCAACTTTTGTATAGTTAAGTACCACAGCTTTGAGCTGATCTGGATTCTTCTGTTGAAAAATGAGTCTCAAAAAGATCCACAAACACGTGAGTGCGAATTACAAATTAAAAGCACGTTATAAATGCGCATAAGACAATTGTTTCGTATGCGTTTTTCGTGTCAGATGTGTGCGTGCAAGAGAGAGAGAGACAGAGAGAGAGAGAGAGAGACGCATTCGCTTAGTTTTTCAGTTAATGCACAGTTTAATTACTGCCGCATGCATGCGCTATGTTTAATAAGGTGGCGGTGTTGCACCAAGAGCACCTGTCAACCACGAAAAGGAAGAAGCATGCATGAAACTTACCGCAAAAAGGACCTACTTGACAATTCCAGAGTGGGAGCCACCGAGATTGCTGTGCTGCATAGTAACGGTTGCTAAGCAAAGCATCTTCTTTTGCAATCGGCAGCAAAGAAGCAATTTCTGAACTAAGATGAGTTGTTTTGACTTTGCACCATTTTAGGAGCGAATATAGGAATATAAATAAAAGGACAAATGATTATGAGATAGGACTAAGTGTGATACTTTCCATGTTTGATGTTAATTAAATACTAGTGCTGTCAGGCGATTAAAACATTTCATCTATTTAATTATTATACTATGTTTATTACAGAGTGAATGTTAGCACAATCACGCACACTGGTGGCATCACTACCGTATAACTGTTTTTCAGTTGATCTGAATCTGGCAGCCCCAAATCCCTACCTACAAAAACGATACTTTGTATTCCATTAGCTACAAAACTATAGTTTGGATTTGGACTAGACGGGTACAAAAAAAATGGCCCCGGCATTTTGATTTTCATCCTGCATGAACCCTAGCTGCCATATAGCTCTGCCACTGACATTGATTGGTTAAGTTTTCTGTCTATATTGTAAATTGATTAATGAGCTGCTCTCTCTAAATTGTATGCCTTGAGGTAAAATAATAATTAAATAGCAGTGCACTCGCCCAAAAAAACGCCGGCATACTGGGCATCTGGCCTGTATGGCAGATGGCCAGTGCAGCCCTGGATGGAATGAGATCGACAAGGTGTGCCAGTGCAGGAGAGCCAGACCAAAGGTAACCAGGCATTAAGTCCTACCTCGAAGGAAAGTTATCACATTAATTATAGAAAATATATTATTTTTTTACTCCTGAAAATGGCCAAATGAGCCAAATATCTCTTTGAAGCAGATTATTGTATGAGGAAATGTGCACATTATCTACAAGATGAAAATACTTGCAAAATTAAGTGCAGGAGGACCTTGCCCAGGAGACAAAGTACAAGTGCATCATTCCTTACAAACCTGTACAATAGAGCACATGAAAGGATCTCACAGGATCAAGATGCCTCAGATGACCATATACACTTGTGCTTATAAGTTTACATACCATAGAGTAACAAGGAGTCAATAAAAAAAATAATTTAAAAAAACATAGCATCTCATCAGGGACGAACTGCGCTCCAAATTCACCCTGGGAATTTGAGTTAGAGAGGCCCTTGATGCCTGCAAAGGCCTTTTTTTCCCCCTCCTGCTGCGTTCCAACGTTCCAAATACAAAAAAATAAGGTGACAGTGAATTTGGGGCTCATCATTTTTGTGGTACAAACTGAAGAGTATGTTATGACGTAAACCTTCAAAGTACTTTAAGATGCCATGTTGATGCCTTATATAAACGTGGTATAAAAATGTTCACGTTGCACTAAAAATAAAAGATATTTAAAAAATATCCTAGCCTATGGGTGTCATTCACACAGAATCAACTAAGCCAACTTCTGTCACTGTACTAAAATGTCAGCTACTTTTCAAAAAGTTTAACATCAGAAATGGAATATTTAGAAGCTCAGGAAACAAAATCCAGAAATTTTATGTAACCAAGTGGTGCAGATATCCATGCAAAGATAAGAAACGCACACTCCTAAAGGAGAAAATGTAAAATAAATAACTGAATAAATACAATTATTGTGCAGTTGAATGCAATAGTAGCTAAGTTTCATCAAAGACAGCCAAATCACATCCATGCATAGTACACATAATAATGATGACAAGCACAAAAAAGTGTCCAACTCCTGTGAATTTAGAGAATGTCATATACAGTCATTTCTGAAATAAAAGGGGCACCTGACTATAAGCCGCGCTAGCTAAATTTAGGGAATATTGCACATATAAGACGCACCCGACTGTAAGCCGCAGGTCTTTTTAATGTTACCGCACCGGGTTCCCGCTACTTTATTTTCCACAATGAGGGTGCAAATTGTCTCGCTCTCGTTGTGTCTCCTACTGTTATTGGGCTCACTTGTTTTGTTTTGCTCTGCCTGACGCTCTTGCGCTTCCTTTATAGTGTGCCCCCTTGTAATCTGATGGATTAGCCGCACCTATGTATTAGTTGCAGGGTTGAATGCAAATTAAAAAAGTAGTGGCTTGTAGAAATAACTTTAATCAGAAAACCATGACAAAATCTTCAAAACTGAACAGGCAATGAACAAAACATACAACAATTAACCAATACCAGAAGTACTCAATAAAAGAGGAAATCAAAAAGAAGCAGCTTTGAAAATATTGATTGAAAAATCCATATCCCAGTCGCCTCACCCCCTAAAAAATGAATAAAAAGGAAAATAAAAAGTTGCACTGTTCTACTAAACACCAGCAAGCGTCGGAGCAGATCACTGGTCAATGCCACTTTGTCTATCATCATTGTCTACAACAATCAAACAATGATGCTCCATTACCAAATCGTTTGCATTAAATGTACAGTATATATAGATAGATAGATAGATAGATGGATACAGTATATACAGTTATCACACTTACAAAGAGTATCCAAATTTGGGACAAAATACCTTCTTCTTCGCCCTTAACGAATCAGTTGCCTCCATCTAACCCTGTCCTCTGCATCCTCTGCTCACACCTACCTTTCACTACCTTCATGTCCTCTTTAACTACATCCGTAAACCTCCTCTTTGGTCTTCCTCTAGACCTCTTGCCTGGCATTTACAAACTCAGCATCATTTCGCTAATATACTCACTATCTCTCCTCTGGACATGTCCAAACCATCTCAGTCTGGCCTCTCTGACTTTATCTCCAAAGCCACTAACATGTGCTGTCCCTCTGATGTACTCATTCCTGATTCTATCCATCCTGGTCACTCCCAAAGAGAACCTCAGCATCTTCATCTCTGCCACCTCCGGCTCTGCCTCCTGTCTTTTCCTCAGTGACACTGTCTCCAGACCAAACAACATTGCTGGTCTCACCACAGTTTTATAAACCTTTCCTTTCATTTTAGCTAAAACTCTTCTATCACACATCACACCTGACACTTTTCTCCACCTGTTGCAGCCTGCCTGCACACGCTTTTTCACTTATTTTCCATACTCTCCATTGCTCTGGACTGTTGACCCTAAATACTTAAACTCTCCTCCACCTTCTTGGTCTCTTCTCCCTGTAACCTCACTCTTCCACTTGGGTCCCTCCTATTCACACACAGATACTCTGTCTTGCTACGGCTAACCTTCATTCCCCTCCTTTCCAGGGCAAACCTCCATTCTCCTTTACCTGTTCCCTGCTCTCACTACAGATCAAAATGTCATCTGCAAACATCATCGTCCATGGAGATTCCTGTCTAAACTTGTCTGTCATCCTGTCCATTACCATAGCAAACATGAAGGGGCTCAGAGCTTATCCCTGATGTAGTCCCACCTCAGCTTTTAACTCCTCTGTCAGACCTGCACCACACCTTATCACTGTCTTACAGTCCTCATACATGTCCTGCACCACTTGAACTTACTTCTCCGCCACTCCAGACTTCCTCATACAAAACTGCAGTTCCTCTCTGGGCACCCTGTCATAAGCTTTCTCCAGATCTACAAAGACACAATGCAGATCCTTCTGACCTTCTCTGTACTTCTCTATCAACATCTTCAAAGCAAATACTGCATCTGTGGCACTCTTTTTTTGGCATGAAACCATACTGCTGCTCACAAATGTTCAACTCTGCCCTCAGTCTAGCTTCAACTACTCTTTCCCATAGCTTCATTGTGTGGCTTATCAGCTTTATTCCTCTGTAGTTACCACAACTCTGCACGTCTCTCTTGTTCTTAAAAATGGGCACCAGCACACTTTTCCTCCATTCCTCTGGCATCTTGTCACTATCTAAGATCCTGTTGGTCAACCCAGTCAGAAATTCTACTGCTACCTCTCCTAGACACTTCCATACCTCCACTGTTATATCGTCAGGACAGAGGGCCTTTCCACACTTCATCCTCTTCATTGCCCTTCTCACTTCATCCTTACTAATATTTGCTACTTCCTAGTCCACACTTCGTTCTCTCTCATTTTCCTCATTCAGCAACTCTTCAAAGTACTCTTTCCATCTTCCCATCACACTACTGGCATCTGTCAACTAATTTCCATCCCTATCCTTTATTACCCTAACCTGATGTGCATTCTTCCCATCTCTTTATCTTTGCCTTGCCAACCTATATAGATCAGTCTCTGCCTCCTTACTATCCAACCTAGCATACAAGTTATCGTAAGCCCCATGTTTGGCCTTTGTCACTTCTACTTTCACCTTACGCTGCATTTCCCTGTACTCCTGTCTACTTTCTTCAGTCCTCTCAGTGTCCCAATTCTTCTTAGCTAACCTCTTTCTCTGGATCCACTTTTGCACCTCCTCATTCCACCACCAAGTCTCCTTATCCCCTTTCCTTCCAGATGACACACCAAGGACTGTCCTACATGTCTCCCTGATCACATTTGCTGTAGTTGTCCAGTCATCTGGAAGCATCTCCTGACCATCCAGATCCTGTCTCAACTCCTTCCTGAAAGTCATACAACACTCTTCCTTTTTCAGCTTCCACCATTTCGTCCTCTCCCCTGCCTTTGTTGTCTTCCTCACCACCAGAGTCATCCTACACATTACCATCCTATACTGTCTGGCTACACTCTGACCTACCACTACATTGCAGTCGCTGATCTCTTTCAGATTACACCGTCTGCACAATATGTAGTCTACCTGTGTACTTCTACCTCCACTCTTGTAGGTCACCCTATGTTCCTGCCTCTTCTGGAAGAAAGTATTCACAACAGCCATTTCTATTCTTTTTGCAAAGTCAACCACAATCTGTCCTTCTGCGTTCCTTTCCTGGATACCAAACTTGCCCATCACCTCGTCATCACCTCTGTTTCCTGCACCAATGTGTCCATTGAAGTCTGCACCAATGGCAACTCTCTCACTTCTAGGGATTCTCTGCATCATTTAATCAAGGTCCAACTAAAAGTTTTCCTTCTCCTCCAGCTCACATCCTACCTGTGGCGCATACCCACTAAGAACATTGATTGTCACACCTTCGATTCCTAGCTTCAGGCTCAGCACTCTATCTGACACTCTTTTTACCTTCAGGACGTTCCTAACAAACTCCTCCTTCACGATAACTCCTACTCCATTTCTCTTCCTATCAACACCATGATAGAATAACTTGAACCCTGCTCCTAAGCTTCTAGCTTTACTCCTTTTCCACCTGGTCCCCTGAACACACAATATGTCCACCTTCCTCCTCTGCATCATGTCAACCAGCTCTCTACTTTTTTCTGTCAGAGTTCCAACATTCAAAGTCCCTTCTCTCAGTCCTAGACTCTTGGTGTTCCTCTTCTCTTTCCTCCTATGAACACACCTTCCTCATTTCCTTCTTCGACCAACAGTCCAGTTTCCACCGTTACCTTGTAGGTCGACAGCACCAATCGCGGTCGTCGTTAACCCGGGCCTCGACCAATCCGGTATGGAAGTCATATATTTGATTCGCATGTTTGACTGAGCCAAAGTTTTTAGGTCGGATGCCCTTCCTGACATAACCCTCTGTATTTACCCGGGCTTGGGACCGGCACAAGAAGACACTGGCTTGTGCCCCCTTGCGGCTATACTACTACTGCTAAAAGTACTACATGCGGCTTTCCACCTTGCAAGAGTCAGCAGTCCCATTAAAAAATTTCGCGGAAATTTGTCTAGTTATTATAAACCTTCAACATATATATATATATTTTTAAATCAACAAACAACTGTGCCACATCTGCAGGTACGTTTACCTTCAACACTGGAGCGCAGTTGTAATAACCTTGTGGATTTAAGTGGTAATTATTCGTCGTCCATTCCGTTTCAAAGCCATTTAAATTTTCAACATCCTCATTGTCTACAAACATACGTATGTCTTAACAATATGTCACTGTCGACTAGTACCACTGGTTCGAAGTACTCAGCGCGGTGTATCACCATAGTTTATTTCATAACCCTGCAAATCTGCGTCAGCCTTGAATGCTCAAATTAAATTCCAGGAAATGCTACAAGGCCCACGTCACTTTCACGTGCATATTCTGATGCATATCATTGGCTAAAAGACTTAGAATTCATCATAACAAAACAAAAAGACGTATCCCATTTCCCGACTTTAAAGCTACAGCGCTCCTGTCTCTAGTGGTAGAACGCTCCCGGCCAAAATGGGTTAAAAAAAAAAAAAGAATCTCAATTTCGAGCATTCTGAATTATTTTTTAAGGCTCACAGAATATTGTGTTTTATGACTATGCAAACACAGAAACTACCAAATGAAAGATTAGACTCTCTTTCATCACCCCAAAAAGTTTTCTTTGTCTTAATTCAATTTTTATTTTTAATGTGTTTTTACAAAATCAGCTGTATGTCGCTAAGGTTAGTTTTAAGTGAAGGTATTATTTGATTACTTTATTAAGTGTAATCTTTGCGTGTTCAAAATAATTGCATTGAGATCTCATGGAGAAGTTTTCCTTGCAAAGATTTATTAAGAGCTCTTAAGACACAAGTGGAAGCTTACATGTTAAACAATGTCTAGCCAGCAAGTGTGTACCGAATAGCAAACACCCACTCTTTTTATACATGAAAAAGCTTTCCCTCCCCCTCTCAGGCTGGACAAAGGGTTAGTAATTATAATAAGCAGACATGTGATATACCGACATGTTTACTCCAGCTCCCCTACCAGCCCGGAAATATGATGTCAGTTTTTACGACATAATGAGCAATGGCATGAGAACTTGACTTCCTTTAAGACATACACATTCTTATCTTCATGAGAACTTGACTCCCATACACATTATTATCTCAAGAGCTGGAAGGGAGTAAAAAGTTCCAATATATTTCACAACAACATTATCACAGTGTTATTTTCCCTTAACTACACAGTTATATGGCATCTATATACTTATAAGTAAATTCATAAACAGTAAAAATTTTAATTGAAAATGTTAAATGTCAATATAAGTAAATAACCAAAATAGTATTGTTTGGACAAAAATTTAAATTTTGAGATTTCTCCAAAAATAACGTCCTTAATGTCTTTATTTTAATTTCCCAGCAGCAGAAAAGTTTACATTTTACTAGAAGTTTGTAAACATAAGCAATTAATAAGTAATGTACAATCATAACTATTGGGTGTTTTTAGCCGCGATGCTAGCTAGCACATCTCGGGCAACTGCTCAATAAACCGGATGAGTTTCTATTGCCTCTAATGTGACTTCACAAACGATTTATATAAATAGACATAACACCCAATAAAAGTCGAAATTAAGGCTGTCACTTAAACGCATTAATCTAGATTAATTAATTACACGCAAATTAGTGTGTTAAAAAAAAAAACACAATTGATCGCGGATGGCAAGTCAATGCACAATTTGGACCATCAAGGTACCCGTAGGCGGCAGAGGCGCGCCACTACAGGGTAGCACTACTAGCCACTACGAGCATTGACAACAGCAGACCTGGACGCGAGTGCAGCACAGCCAGGAGAGTGAGGCAAGCTTATTTGGACCTATATCTCTCAGAGCCGTTATTTTGACCGTTCTATTATTTTCAATGTACATTTTTCACCTAGCCGGGACCCGCGGGGTTGCGCCGCTGGGCTTCTAACTGTAACTGCAATTCATCACGGAGGCTGCAAGCTAGATTACCATGGCGGAACGCAATGTTGTGGAGCGATGGCACCGACATTGTTGGAAAGCTGTCATCGAGACGAGTCCGGGGATGCCCTTATTTCCCCGGTAGGACTACGGTTCGAGAGATACGACCACACAACGACCTGCACGAGACCCATGATTTTCAAACACTTACCCCGCCTGCAATGGTTGCTATCCCGGGTAAACCACGGGTTTGTCGGCCCTCTATCTCCGGAACGCAATATCGTGGACCGATGGCACCGACATCGTTGAAAATCTGTCGTCAAGACGAGTCTGGGGAGGCCCTTAGGTACCGCAGTAGGACGTACGGTTCGGGAGATACGGCCGCCCAAAGACCTCCACGAGACCGATAATTTCAAGGTATAGTAAAGGCTTATAGTAAAAAATATAAATAATAGGCTGCTAGATGTGATGGAGTCATGACGTTTTTGGCAGTACAAGCTCGAAATAATCAAAATCAATAAAGGCCCACCACGCGTCCGCCTCAGAAAAGCAAGAGAAGGATTTTATTAGCTACTTAAAACAATGAGTAATAACTATATTAGGCTCAAAATGACTTCTATGGGAGATCTAGTTATCTTAAAATTCTGGTAGTGCTAGTGGCTAAACGCAAGTTTATTTGTAAAATGAACAAAGCTGGGAATATTAACAAGAACGCAGTAATTTGTACCTTTTGTAAAAAAAAAATAAAAAAATTAAAAAAAGCAACTCCAGCCTGACTTATGATTTAAGACTCTTAATGTAAACAAGCTTGTTTGAGCAACTGACTCAAGGACACATAGCGTTAGTCTGTTGTCAGATCCTGTAACCTACCTTGGGGTGGGTTTTCAATTTGAGAAGTTAATTCTGCAGCCCCAATTCCTCTTTTAGGTCTGAGTTGTTATGACCCAGATATTGTAGCTTTATATTTTTGTTAACCTCTCCTTTAAACCTCTAACTTTTCCTGATTACCAGTTTGTGAGTTTAGCTCAAAAACCACCACAGCTATTTATTATCAGTTCATCTCATGTCATTCATACACCGACCGCAGCTTGTGGAAGTTTAGATTAAAGTTTAAATTAGAAGTGTAAATTATCTTTTAAAATAATGTATGGCCTAATCGGTTTGTTGATGTGCTTAAACGTTTTCTTTTGATTTTCATTTATGAAGCACCTATGAAGCAATCTTCTCTTCTAGGTGTATTTAATTAGTCATGCACTACAATTTTGTAATGTCCTGGAATTAAAATTATTCATTTCGGGACCTTTATCAGATATGAGATTAAAATAAATTAATTCGATTTATTAATTACAAATCCTGTAATTAATTAGATTAAAATTTTTAGCACTAGTCGAATTACACCTTATGTGACTCTCCATCCCCTCCATGCATGAAATTGAACAGAAGATGCACGTGTGTCCATGTCGCCAGGCTTACCTAGTAAAAGCAAATGTAATCATACTGGTAAATGTTTGTAATCGAGACATGTGGAGATCATCTTCAGCTTTATGGCAACAGTGACTTTTATGCTAATATTTTTTGCTCTAGTGATGCTGCAAGTATCTTAATAGTGCTTTTCCTCATTCTTATGAAAATGTGTTTTTTTTTATGACTAAATGCATTTTCAGAACAATCACCATAAGGATTTTACATTTGACAGACTTAACCAACAATTTGCAACTATTTAGTAAATATAACTAGTATTCAGTCGTGTGCGCATGTGTGCCATATGCATGCATGTGTGTGTGTATGAATGCGTGTATACACGTAGATGTCATTGCTTCTATATCTAAATTTAAATAATTAGCACTTTGTAGTAGATTTAAAGGTACTGTCTGACATGTTTACGTTGCTTTTTGTAAAAACATTCAAAACTGATGCTCGAAGAAGTCAAGGACAGCAGCCAAACCGGAACGAGCGTGAAACCAATCCATCAATCAGGAGCAAGGGTTCGCACAGCTGAATTTTCATATGCAAACAAGACACAGGAACAAGTCCGCAGAAACAGTCCACCAATCAGGAGCGGGGGGTTCGCACAGCAACATTTGCATATAGTAGCTTGCCTCTGTGGCTTGGCTGGAGGGAAAACGTTGAGTCTCTGCCCAGATGTCCCAGACAGGCCGAAACAAATCCTTCGGACTATACCTTCAACCTCATTCACTCCCAGCCATTTTCACTGAAGCCAACCCACTGCCCTGTTTTACCGGATTTTGACTGATTTTGCAAGGCCCACAGAATATTGTGTTCCATTGCTATAAAAACATGGAACCTACCAAAAGAAAGATTAGAGTCTCTTCTTTCAACAGGAAAAAAACAAGTATATTTGTATCTATTTCCGTTTTTGCAGCAATTAGCATTGGAATCTAAGTATTGTGATTATTCACAAACCTATTGAAAACACTGGGAAAATATATTTTTTTACAACATGGCCCTAGTTAATCTCTTGTACTTGTAATGCTTTAAACGACCCCTTCAGGTCAGAGGCTCCATCAGTCTTCTGTATGCTCTAGCATAAAAAAAATTAAAAACACAAATTTATAAATACATTTTTGGGACCATGACAATAATTAAAATAGAATGTTTTATACGTTTTTGGGAGCAAGTGACTTAATATGACAATCAGTCATGAAAAATTATTATAAGATCTGCCGGGGGGTCAAATAGCAGTTAAGAAAATGGATGGATCAACATTGCTTTGAGTGATCTCATCCATGAGAGATAAAATCCTGCCATCTGCTGGCTCAAATATGAAGCCATAGGTATGCAAGACTTATACCCGCCCATTGCAAAACAAAAAAAACAAAGAACAGTTGAGATTTTTCGTCACTGAGAAAATGTCATGCTTTTTAAAAAGTTTTCTATATAATATATATTATAATATTATTATATATTTTATATAATTATATATATATATCATATTATATAATATGAAGCCATAGTTATGCAAGATAATCCCCGCCCATTGCAAAAACAAAAAGAAAAAAACATTTGAGATTTCTCGTCACTGGGAAAATGTCATGCTTTTAATTAACTTTTCTCATCCCTGGGAATTAAAGAAGATGTATCAATATGAATTATAATATTAGTGAGGCACCGAATATTCGGCCACAGAAATTTTTCGGCTGAAAGAAAATTGAAGTCGAAAGAATATAGCCCAAATAGGTTGTGGTGACGCAAGCAAAAAACCGCTGCAAGCAAGCGTCTGAATTAAACAGCGAACGCTTCTCGCTGGCTTTTCACCGTGTGAGTTTGCACCAGTCGGTCGCAGCAGCTCCCGGGGTCATTGCACACACCGGAGGAGAGGGGCGTCGCTCGGTGTACAGCATTTAAGCGGGTCGAAAAAAGACAGAACTGCCGTGTACTGCTGTACAGGTGAGCCACTCTTTCTCCTGCAGTGCCTTCCCTTTTTTTTTTTAATAAGCCCCTCGAACGCTTCCACTCTTTCACCGGCATGCGTCGCTGTGCTAAATACTTAAGCTAATGCTAGCACTATTGCTATCAACAGTTTTAAACACGGACACACTTACCGCTATCTCGGGGTGGCGGCAGACCTGTACAGGACGCTGTGACTTTGCAGCCCGTTCCCGAAGCCGATTAGCTGGTGCGAACAAATGTATTTATTTTTAGACGTTGGTTAATAAGTGAATGTGCTGATTTTAAGTGCGCCACACCTTGTTTCGCCGCACGCATCCGTCCCCCGCCTGTGCAAACTACATTGACTATAAAGTGCAATTGCACCGCCAAAAAATGCTCAACCCTTGTTTGGTGTTTAATGTACTGTTAGCCAACATGTCTGCGGTGTGTGCACAATTTTTATTTATATTGTGCTTGGTTAAAATGCCAGTGCTAAATAATAATTTTATAATAATCTCAAAAAAAGAAAAGAAAATTATAATAAAAATAATGAAATTGTAATTAATTATAATAAATGCAATGAGAGTAAAAATTGGCTTATTTTTTTCCCGGCGTTTTGGTTTTCGGCCAAGCATTTTTCGTTTTCGGGTTTCGGCCAACCATTTTCATTTCGGTGCATCCCTAATAAATGTAGAAATGTGAACTTTGTTATTTCTCTACAAAGAAAAGGCTTTACATTGAGGGTCTTGCGCCAGCCTAAAAAAAAAAAACTAAACATTTTGAAACCCTTGCTGACAATTTTTTTTTTCTGTAATGAGTGTTTATTTTAAAATATTTGTGTTTATTAATTGCTCCAATACTTTTATAGGTATTAAAGGTCTAGAAGAGTTTATTTTGAAGTCAGCTACTATTTCCACCACTCCTGCGTGCCCACCCTTCACACCACACAACTTTGAGGCATCACCAATTGTCCGAGTTGCCATTGAACCAAAACACCCAAGTATGTATGTTTTTTATTTGTTTGCTTTATTTTTATATATTCTTTAAATACATAAATAATCTTTCTTTCCATTTATGAATTAGGTGAGATGCCAAAACTGGTTCGTGGGATGCGTCTTTTGAATCAAGCAGACCCCTGTGCTGAAGTGCTAATCCAGGAGACAGGCGAACATGTTTTGGTCACTGCTGGGGAGGTTCATCTCCAACGCTGCCTAGATGACCTCAAAGACCGGTCAGTGTGAGACTGTCAGCATAGTGCCCAATCTTCTCACGCCCCTCGCACAGGCGAAAGATGCGGAAAAGGACAAGTTTTCACAGAGTGAGGAGCGTAGGATACGCGCAAAGCATTTGGGCATTTTTTAGTGCATAGATTAGAAACAATGTGTTGTTGCACATTTGTCCGAGTGGGTCTCAATCCCACGATCTTTTGCTTTAGCAGGCGTTTTACTCCATTCTTCCGCGGCATTAAATAGTCCCGCATAGAAAGGCCGATTATCATCGTCAACATAAAAGCTGAGACCATAATAATTTTTTATTTTTTGAGAGCCACTAAATTACTTGCTTGGAGGGTACGTAAACAATCAAATAGATATAATCACAAAATAAGAAACCCAAAAATTAAAAGATTGAGTGGAACTTGGAGAATCTAAAACAATCTTTTGTGGACTACTACACTAAAATATACACCCAACCCCCTGCATCAGATTTACCAACTGTTGATAATTTTTTAGCCAATCTTTATTTGCCCCCGATAGGTAGAGACCAGAATGAAAAACTTACAAGTCAGATAAATGATGAAGAGATGAATAAAATAATATTGATCTTAAAAGAAAACAAGATGCCAGGGGAATATGGTTATCCAACAGAATGGTATACAAGCTTGAGACAAACACCACTGTTGAAATCTTGTTTTAATAATGTTTTGGGAGGCGCCTGGACGCCTCCACTATCTTGTTAACGCGTCTTAATTTCGGTGATACCAAAGCCTGGGAAGGATGTATGTGAATGCAGTTCTTACAGGCCTATATCAATAATAAACACTACAAAATCTTTGCAACGATAATGGCTAAACGATGAGAAAGCATAATCCCCGAATATAATAGACACAGATCAAACAGGATTTGTAAAAAATAAGCAAACACATGAAAATGTGGGACGAGCGCTTTGTCTTCTCGAAGATATGAAGATCAAGAAATCAGTAGCTTTCAGTCTGAACACAGAAAAAGAGTTTGATTCGGTTAGGTGGGAGTTCTTATATCTTGCTTGTACAATTCCTCTATGGCCAGGATCAAAGTGAATGGGGACCTATCTGATAATTTTTTTCTTGAATGAGGTTGCCGACAGGGCTGCTCGCTCAGCCCGGCGTTTGTCCTCTTTATAGAACCATTGGCCCAGGCCATAAGAGAGTGTGTGGGCATCGAGGGTGTCAACATACATGGTTCAAAGCATAAGGTTAGTTTATACGCGGATGATGTTTTGGTGACCATTATCAACCCAGAGAGTAGCTTACAGAAATTGATGTCTTTACTTAACAAATTTGGTTCTCTTTCAGGATACAAGTTAAACTACCATAAAACACAGATTATTACTTTTAATTATAACCCGAGTAATACGGTCAGACGACTCCTACAGGGCAACAACATGATTAAATATTTAGGTGTACAGTAACCCAAATATTTGAAGGATATTTATATGCATAACTATATTCCCCTTAATAATAACATAAAGGCTGACCTGAATCGTTGGTCTCTTCTGCCAATGAACATCATCGATGTTCATCGATCGAGTTGGTAAAAATATTACTTTCTAAACTGCTTTATTTACAATTGGCCCTCCAAGCAATTTGCTCAATGGAATAGAATGATTTTTGGTTTTGTTTGGGGTCAGAAAAAACAAGAATATGATACAAGACATTGCAGTTACCCAGAAATGAAGGCTGTTTTGGGAATGCTTCCAGCATTGCTTCCAGCATTGCTTCCAGCATTGCCACATATGTTTTAACCGTTATTATTATGGGACTGCTTGCGGAGCAGCAGCTTCGCGGCTGCTTGCGAAGCACAGGCACTTATTGTTATTCTACCTAGGACAGTGGTTTATTGGTGTTATTATGGGACTGCTTGCGGAGCAGCAGCTTGCCGCGAAGCGGCTGCTTGCGAAGCAAGCAGGCATATATTGTTATTCTACCTAGGACAGTGGTTTATTATTGTCGTTATTATTATTATATATTATTCCACGATTTTTCCGCTAAAATGCGGCCCGTACCGTACATCGCACCGGCACAAATGAGGTATCAAACGATGCGGCTCTATCTGACTCGCTGTGCTATTATTTTTCTAAGAATTCCCAGTTACCATGGCGACGCTATTCCCAAAAAACTCCCAAATTAACTCCCCATTGGGAATGAATGGGAAAAGGGAAGAGAAAATCACACATCAAGCACCTTTTTCCAAGACACGCTGCGCGCGCATACGTTATCCCACCGATATGAATTTTAGCTCATTTTGTAGGAATTTTTCCCATCTTTAGCTCAGTGTCGAAATCTTTTTTAAGGAATGAAAGCTCCCCCCCCCTGTGTGGGTTCAAAGACAGTGACTGAATTAGCTTTCTCACACACTCTGTTGGCTAATTAGCCATCCAGTGCCGGGAACCAAATAATGTATTTGAAAAAATTTCACTTCAACTCGTCACCATGGCCACAATCTTTTCTCACTAGACGTCAAATTCTCACATTTTGTAGTCATGAGTGTCTTCTTTCAGACAAACTAACTTTCTTTTGGCTAAGGTGTCATTTAGTACCTTTATTTTCCCTTTAAGCTCGGACAAGTCGGACCACTCGCCTATCTCTGCCATGTTAATTTCAGGCGCCTTCCTCTCTCCATTTCTGATAAATCATAAGTTTTCAACCTGCTCTCATTTGGTCATTTTTGATCCGATTAAAAAAATGAGAACATGCACGTGTTCCCCAAACCCTTGTCGTTCTAACGAGCCATTTCTTGAATCTGTATCTTGAAGAGTTAAGTCGTGGGAGGCTCTTCTTTGAGGTGTGCGTCTCTCATTCAATCTCAATACCTCAATATCTCCCCCTCGCCCACCCGGTTTCGGCGGCCATCTTGGCCAATTGATTAGGGACGCCAAGGACTCTCTCCCCCTCACCCACCTGGGTCGGCGGCCATCTTGGCCATTTTACTACTATTAAAATTACTAAAACTACAAACAATTCTTATTATGGGACTGCTGTTGCTTGCAAAGCACGTATCAATATCCACCCTAGAAAAGTGGTTTGACACAGATTGAGAGGTAAAGTACACCAACATTTGGCAAACGGTTCAGCGCATGATTTCCACCTTGCAAGAGTCAGCAGTCCCATTCAAAATTTCCGCTGGAATTTTTCTAGTTAGTATTAGTATTAGTATTAGTATTAGTATTATTATTACTATTTTTATAGAATTTTATTATCCTTACTTTTTTGGCATCCAACTACTTTGTCCTTCACTCCCAAAAACACGTTTACACACGTTTTTTGTTTGTTTGTTTTTTGCACAAGAGCATACAGAAGGCTTTGACATACAGCCTCTGAACTGCAGAGAATTCATGACGCAATGGTAGTTATTACAAAAAAATATAAGAGTATAAGAGATCAGCCAAGGCCTTGTTGCAAGTGGCGCTATTGAATTTATTTTTGCATTTTTCCATTGGATATCATTAGTTACACTTTTCCATTTAAATAAATGGAGGGTACTGCATGCCTAAGTGCTGTTGAGTGATTTTTTATTTATTTTTTTGCATTTTTCCAATTGATAGAATTATTTCCAACTTTTCAATCCTAATGATTGGAGGGTACTTTCAGATAACACTTTTCCATATAAATTTCAACTTGCATCAAAAAGTTATGCCTCCCCGGCAGTAGCTTGTGACCATAGGTGAGAGTAGGAACGTAGATCAACCGGTAAATCAAGAGCTTTGCCTTTTGACTCAGCTCCTTCTTCACCTCAACGGACGTATACAGAGTTTGCATCACTGCAGACGTACCAATCCGCCTGTCGATCTCCCGCTCTATCCTGCCCTCACTCGTGAACAAGACCCCAAGATACTTGAACTCCTCCACTTGGGGCAGGATCTCATCCCCGACCCGGAGAGGGCATGCCACCCTTTTCCGACTGAGGTCCATGGTCTCGGATTTGGAAGTGCTGATCTTCATCCCAACCGCTTCACACTCAGCTCCAAACTGCTCCAGTGAGAGTTGGAGATCACGGCTTGATGAAGCCAAAAGCACCACATCGTCTGCAAAAAGCAGAGATTCAATGCTGGGGCCACCAAACCTGGACCTAGAAATTATGTTCATAAAAGTTATTAACAGAGACAAAGGGCAACCTTGGGGGAATCCAACCCTCACTGAGAATGAATCCGACTTACTGCTGGCAAATGGACCAAACTCTGACACCGGCTGTACAGGGACCGAACAGCCTGTTTCAGGGGACTTGGTACCCCGTACTCCCGAAGCACCCCCACAGGACTCCCCAAGGGACACAGTCAAACGCCTTCTCCAAGTCCACAAAGCACATGTGGACTGGTTGGGCGAACTCCCATGCACCCTTGAGAATCTTGCCGAGGGTTTCAGAGCTGGTCCACTGTTCCACAGCCAGAACGAAAACCACACTGCTCCTCCTGAATCTGAGATTCGACTTCCCAACGGACCCTCTTCTCCAGCACCCCTGAATAGACCTTAACAGGGAGGCTGGGGAGTGTCATCCCTCTATAGTTGGAACACACCCTCCAGTCCCCCTTCTTAAAAAGGGGGACCACCACCCCGGTCTGCCAATCCAGAGGCTCTGTCCCCGATATCGACGCAATGTTGTAGAGGCGTGTAAACCACGATAGCCCCACAACATCCAGAGCCTTTAGGAACTCTGGGCGGATCTCATCCACCCTTGGGGCCTTGCCACAGAGGAGCTTTCCAACCACCTCAGTGACTTTGACCCCAAAGATAGGGGAGCCTACCTCAGAGGCCCCAGATCCTGCTTCCTCAAAGGAATTGAGGAGGTCTTTAAAGTATTCTCTCCACCAATTCATGTCCCGAGTCGAGGTCAGTAGCACCCCATCTCCACTATACACAGTGTTAATGTTGCACTGCTTTCCTCTCCTGAGACACCGGATGGTGGACCATAATTTCTTCGAAGCCATCTGGAAGTCGTTCTCCATGGCCTCACTGAACTCCTCCCATGTCCAAGATTTTGCCTCAGCGACCGCCGAAGCTGCATTCCGCTTGGCCAGCCGGTACCCGTCAGCTGCTAAGGTGATGACTAACTGAGGAGGAAAAAGAAACTGTCTACTATATACATTAAACTTTTTTTTTTTTTATAAATGATTTTCCACGTAAATTCCTTCCACTGACCAGAACGTGAAGTGGTTGCCATAGTTACACAAATATTTAACCAATTGTTTTGTGACAATTCCATTCCAATTTCTTTTTCCCATCTGTGTTTAACTCTTTCACTGCCAGACGTTTTCAGAAACGGGATGTCGCCAGTGCCAGCCGATTTAAGCATTTTGACTGATCTTTCAATGTCCACAGAAAATGTTGTGTTTGGACTATGGAAACACACATACTACCAAATGAAAGATTGGACTCTCATCTTTCATCAGAAAAGTTTGTTTCTACCTCATTCCGTTCTTCAGTAATCAACAATAGAAAATGGTTACTTTCACCGAAATGCTCTGTTTTGAAACAAAAAGCGGAGAAAAAGAGCTTTTTGTGAAATGATGTTATTTCATGCACTCTAGTGAATTGTACACTTCTTTTTGTCCATGAATGATGCCACAAAACACCTAAATAGTGCTTTACTTCTGTAATACACCACCACCAACAATGAAAAAGTGTTTTTAGTTTGCAAAATACGTTTATTTCCATTCAACAGTGTAACAATTTGACAAAACAATTTCGCTAACTATTTACAAATGTGTGCAACTGTGGTACTATTTACAATTATGTGGATGTTTCAAATACAGTTTTTCTTTTTGTAACGCTCTCCTGCGTGCAAGGAGAGGGAGCAGGGTTTGCAAAACAGATTACTTTCACTTTCCATTGTCCGTTTCGCGTGCAGACGGCCTTTTTTTCCGGGGAATAGCAAGTAGCAGACTGTACACACTCCGATTAATATGCATTGGCCTCGGGGCACTCTTCGTCGTCCGATTGAACGTCCGCCTGAGCGTCCGCCTGAGCGTGCTCGGTTGTGCTCCGCGTTTTCCGGTGTTGTCATCGCTAGCCCGTGAACCTTTTATGACGTCGTCATAGCCGCCGCGTCAATGCTTCCAACTTCGCCGTCAACCTCGGAATCAACATCATCATCATCATCGATGATGATCATCGTCGTCATCAATGTGCTCTTTATAGCGTTGGTCGATGCTTCTCGTCTTTGAAAAAAACGGCTCGACCGTGAGCTGCTTGCAAACTGGTCGCCATTATGGCTTCTCAAGCCATTGTCCCCTCAACACTCTAGCCCCGCCTCACATCTTCTGCTGACGCCTACCCAATCTTGTCAAAAGAGAGTCAATTAGGGGCCAAAAATAGTCATTAGGCTCACTAGACCTGCTTGAAACTTTCACAGCAGCTGGCCAAGGCTTTCCTCCACCCGTTTCAAAAAAAAAAAAAAAATTGGATGACGTCTTTTAACGTCATTGGTGGCCCTCCGTAGGTTTTTAGTTGACGTCTTTTAACGTCAGTGGCAGTGAAAGAGTTAATGTATATAGAAAAAGAAATTGTCTCACTATAATTTCATATATATAGAAAAATAAATTGTCTACTATATACATTAAAGACAGATGGGAAAAATTGCCACAAAATGATTAAATATTTGTGTAACTATGACAACCACTTCAAGTTCTGGTCAGTGGAAAGAATTTACATGGAAAAAAAACAAGTGTTACTTTATCACTCCATGAGTAAAGGAACTTCAGAGTAAAAATGCAGAATGACTATTTTTGGCCCCTAGTTGGCAGCAATGACTCTCTTTTGACAAGATTGGGTAGGCGTCAGTAGAAGACGTGAGGCGGAGCTAGAGGGGACAATGACGGGATGGGAAGCGAAAATGGCGACCGGTTGCAAGCAGCTCACGCTTGAGCATTTTTTTTCAAAGACGAAAAGCATCGACCAGTGCTAAAGAGCACATTGATGACGACGATGATCATCATCGATGATGATGATGGTGACTCCGAGTTTGGAAGCGTTGACGCGGCAGTAGAAGACGTGAGGCGGAGCTAGATGGCTGAGGAAGCGAACAATGGCGACCGGTTGCAAGCAGCTCATCGACCAATGCTAAAGAGCACAGTGATGACGACGATGATGACGATGGTGGCTCCGAGGTTGACGCCGAAGTTGGAAGCATTGACGCCGAAGTTGGAAGCGTTGACGCGGCGGCTATGACCACGTCATAAAGCCTCACCGGCTAGCGATGCTAACACCGGAAAACGCGGAGCACAACTGAGCACGCTCAGGCGGACGTTCAATCGGACGACGAAGAGTGCCCCGAGTCCAATGCATATTCATCGTTGGAGTGGGTACAGTCTGCTACTTGCTATTCCCCGTAAAAAAAGGCCGTCAAGAAAGTGTGTAACGTCTGCACGCGAAAGGGGCAATCGCAGTGAAACGAATCTGTTGTGCAAATCCTGCTCCGTCTCCTTGCACTCAGGGGAGTGTTACAAAAAGAAAAACTGTATTTGAAACATCCAGATAATTGTAAATAGTGCCACAGTTGCACACATTTGTAAATAGTTTGTGAAATTGTTACACTGTTGAATGGAAATAAACGTATTGTGCTATGAAAAAACACTTTTTCATTGTTGGTGGTAGTGTTTTACAGAAGTAAAGCACTATTTAGATGTTTGTGGCATCATTCATGGACAAAAAGAAGTGTACAATTCACTAGAGTGCATGAAATAACATTGTTTCACAAAAAGCTTGTTTTCTCCATTTTTTGTTTCAAAACAGAGCTTTTCGGTGAAACTAACCATTTTCTATTGTTGATTACTGAAAAACGGAATAAGTTAGAAACAAACTTTTTTTTTTGATGAAAGATGATAGTTCAATCTTTCATTTGGTAGTATGTGTGTTTCCATAGTCCAAACACAACATTTTCTGTGGACCTTGAAAGATCAGTCAAAATGCTTAAATCGGCTGGCACTGGAGGCATCCCTTTTCTGAAAACGTCTGGCAGTCAAAGAGTTAATGGGCCAAAATGATTGAAACTGTCAACCAACTCATGAGGCTAGGGTTGGAATGGCACTTAAGAGCATTTTATTTGGGTAACATTACAACCGAGATAAGGAAAGACAGGTACCTGCTACAAATGTTACAGGCTGCAAGTAAGCAGGCCATTACGCGGAAATGGTTGAAGGAGGAACCACTGGCCATAACAGAATGGATGGACATTATGCAAGGTCTTTACACAATGGAGCAGCTAACTTTCTCTCTCAGACATTGCACTTTCAAATGTATAAAATATTGGAAGAAATGGAAATCTTTTGTTAAAAAGGAATCCTTTAAATTGTGAACACTATGTAAATTATTAGTGACCAGGAGTTGTAAATTGGATTATATTGCTGGATGGCTTACCTCCCACCCCCTTTTTTGTTTTTTCTTTGAGTGTTAAGTCGGTCTCTTAATTTTTATTTGCAGTTTGATTTTTGCTATTGAAAAAATAAAGACATTAAAAAATATATATTATAAAAAAGTATTATTTGGTCAGCTTTATTTTGAAGTTTGCCTTAGCTGAGGTGCTGGGTTTGTAGTGAAGGTTATTATTTGATTACTATATTAAGTGTAATCTTTGCGTGTTCAAAATAATTGCATTGAGATCTTATGAAGAAGCTTTCTTTGCAAAGATTTATTTGAGAGCTCTCAAAGACACACAAGCAATGCTTACATTCAAAGGTAATGTTAAGCCTCGAGTGTGCCCGAATATAAAACACACACTCTTTTTATCCATGAAGAAGCTTCCTCTCCCACTCACAGGCTGGACAAAGGATTAGTAATTATAACTAGAAAAATTCCCGCGGAAATTTTGAATGGGACTGCTGACTCTTTGGTAATGAGCTGAACAGTTTAAAATTTAAACCACTGGAATCGCTCAAGAAATGTGGAAGTTAACCATAATCAACATCAACTAAAAGTATCTCACTGTCCCTGAAAATGTATTTAAAAAATGTAAATGAGCTGAACAGTTTAAAATTTAAATGACTGGAATCGGTCAAGATATGTGGAAGTTAACCATAATCTAAAAATATGTCACTGTCACTTTAAGAGCGCACACACATTTTTGACTTGGAGCCGTCACGCGCCCCACATTCCATTGAGATTGCATGAGAGAAGCACCCCTTCAACAAAAGCCTCTCGCGACTTAACGGTTGAAGATACAGATTCAAGAAATGACTCGTTAGAACGGCAGGGGTTTGGGGAACACGAGCATGTTCTCATTTTCTTAATCGGATAAAAAATGACCAAATGAGAGCAGGTTGAAAACTTATGATTTATCAGAAATGGAGAGAGGAAGGCGCCTGAAATTAACATGTAAAAGACAGGCGAATTAGTCCGACTTCTCTTGCTTAAGGTGAAAATAAAGGTACTAAATGACACCTTAGCCAAATAAAAGTTAGTTTGTCTGAAAGAAGACACTCGTGACTACAAAATGTGAGAATTTGACGTCTAGTGACAAAAGATTGTTGCCATGGTGACGAGTTGAAGTGACGTCACGCACCCACATTGCATTGAGATTGAATGAGAGACGCACACCTCAAAGAAGAGCCTCTCACGACTTAACGGTTGAAGATACAGATTCAAGAAATGGCTCGTTAGAACGGCAAGGGTTTGGGGAACACGAGCATGTTCTCATTTTCTTAATCGGATAAAAAATGACCAAATGAGAGCAGGTTGAAAACTTATGATTTATCAGAAATGGAGAGAGGAAGGCGCCTGAAATTAACATGGCAGAGATAGGCGAGTTGGTCCGACTTGTCCGAGCTTAAAGGGAAAACTAGAAAAATTCCCGCGGAAATTTTGAATGGGACTGCTGACTCTTTGGTAATGAGCTGAACAGTTTAAAATTTAAACCACTGGAATCGCTCAAGAAATGTGGAAGTTAACCATAATCAACATCAACTAAAATTGTCTTGCTGTCCATAAAAAAATGTAAATGAGCTGAACAGTTTAAAATTTAAACCACTGGAATCGGTCAAGAAATGTGGAAGTTGACTATAATCAACATCAACTAAAAGTATCTTACTGTCCCTTTAAGAAACATGCACATTCACGCACGCACATTTGACTTGGAGACGTCACGCGCCCCACATTCCATTGAGATTGCATGAGAGAAGCACCCCTTGAACAAAAGCCTCTCACGACTTAACGGTTGAAGATACAGATTCAAGAAATGGCTCGGAACGGCAAGGGTTTGGGGAACACGAGCATGTTCTCATTTTCTTAATCGGATAAAAAATGACCAAATGAGAGCAGGTTGAAAACTTATGATTTATCAGAAAGCAGTCCTCTCCATCCGCATGTTGACAGCATCCCACAGCAACCGCGCAAGCACCGGCATCCCATCGCTGTCACTGAGGTGTACCTTCCAGACATGATCAGAAATAAATATTATATATCTGCAAACATACTTTTGATAGGAGGAGCACTAATAAAATGTTTGTTTGTTTTTTGCAACAACTAATGTACTTACCCCGTCTCTACACCACAAGTGAAGCTGTGACAGCGGGAAGTGGCCAGCAACAGATAGGTAGCGAATACCTACAGTAACAAAGAAAAAAAAACATTATTAGTTCAAGAGTCCCGCTGAGACACAAAAATCAGATCAGGAGGTGACGTAAAGAAAAGTAGAACTTTGTGTGTGAAAACAATTTTCAACATGGAACGTACCCATAATTGCTGCCACCCGGTGGTACTCCTGGCGTAAAAGGTCCTGCTGGGCCAGCTCGACGGTCAGACGAGGGGGGAAGTCCAGGACAACAACCTGCACAAAGTTAAAAAAAGTAAAATATACATCTGGAGCAAGATGAACTTTCATTAATATTCATCAACTGCTTAACTACGGGAAAAGGCTGAAATGTATTTTAAACAGAACATATTTGACATATCATGCAAGTACATACTTGAAATGTAAATGTATGAACTATATGAAGGAAATGTGTGAACTTACGTTGGGCCAGCGGCTGCAGACGGTGCGCAAAAACTGGCCAAAGTCAGCCGCTGCCTCAGCGATGGGGCGGCCCAAGTTGTTGCTGGGAGCCAAAATGCAGACCGCCTCGGGTGACCGAGGCAGAACAGCATTCAGCACCTCAGCACGCAACTCGGAGGCACTGGCACCCGGGGTGGACATCACGCCAAAAGAGAAATGTCCCTCCGGCAGCTTCACAACCCCATCGGCAATGGCTCGCAGGTGGGAGTCACCAACAAGCAGGACAAACTATTAAAGAAAAAAAAAAAGAAGAAGTCATTGAATTTTTTTTTTTTTAAGTATTTAAAAAATAAATAAAAAAAAAGACAAATGAAGGTTAATTTGTTTTACAGGCAGTTTATTATAAAACATACCTTGTTGTCCTGGTTCAGTGATGGAATGACCAGTTTGTGCCTCCGCCCAGTCACAGTTGAAACTGGCCATTCCCGAACTCTGTGGCGCCAGCCAGTGCCTCTGCCTAAAATGATGCACACACCATGAATACCATGTCAAGTCTCACAACTTAAATTGCTGACAATGCACAGTACAAGTTACACTTTGAGTGTATATGAACCTGCAAAATATTGGAAATTTTTAAATAATCAATTGTAAAACTGCTGCAAAAGCAATTAAAATGATGACTGACCTGGTACCAGAGCCTTGGCACCAACAGAGGACACCTAAAACATAGACATTACAATTGTAGGCATGTGCAGTCACCTTAATGCAGAGTAAAAAGCAAACATAGGTTGTAATGGTTAAGTTAGTTTCAATAAAAATAGACCAGGTCTTTTGTATATACAAGTGATGTTAATTCAGGCCAGGTTTATTAATGAAATTATTAATCACGAAAGAGATTCAAGGACTGACTAACTGATACTTTTGTTTGTGTCTGAAATACAGTCACAATTGATCAAATTTGGTAGGATTTTCTGATCAAATACATGAGCAAAAAGGCAGCAGATTGTACCAGCCTAACTTCACAACAGCACCATCTACTGATAAATGTAATGTACTCCAACTACTGTAAAGTGTTAACACAATTATTGGCTTGACATTATCATTTCAACTGTTCCTCCCACAGTCATGCAATAGACCAGGTCTGCAGTTATTAAATATAACATGTGAAATATCTGTGTCCAGGATAGGCATCTCACAAGTTTTTGATCAATGTTAGTGAGTTTATTTTAGACATCAGTAGTTTGAAAACTTCTTAGAATATTTGAAATATTGTAGAAAACAGACTTCATCAAAATTCTATTCAGAATTATTTTGACATGAATAAAGCACTGCACAAATCACATGTCATACACTCTATATTCGTAAAACTGTGCACTGATGAAGACAAGCTTGTGTTGAAACACGTTGGTAGTCCATTTTTAATAAAGGATTTTTTAACATTACTACTAGTGTCTTGCATAAACAGACTGCTTTTTACACAAGGCTTTTAAGCTAATTTTTCTGCCTGATTCTGTATTTGTAGGCTGAAATATTGTGTATTGCACATTAACAAAGAATTCAATAGAGGTAAAGTACATGCTGGGGAGCGCTGTTTGGGCTCAGTTCCAGAGCAGCAAGGTCCAGCTTCTTCCATTGGCGCTTGGCTGCCTCTGAACGCTTCCCCTTCCGCGGCATGCTGCTACAGCAAAGAAAAAAAACTTGCCATGACAGAGTCAAAAGTAAAGATTCAAGATCAAATTTGTAGTTATTCTCAGATGTGTATGAAGCATTAAAAACGTACACTTCCGAAATCCCTCATTGGCGCCGCTCCGCTACACCGTCGACACTCCACTCAACCGCCCCCCCCCACCCCCACCCCCCCACGTCGACGACAGACGAGACAAAAGCCTTACTGTATATTGTAGCAACGAGAGATGTACACAATTGAGATTTAGAGGCTACTCAAACTTTTCTTAGTTTTTTTTTACTGCACATTAAAACTTTAATGTAACATCTGCTAGCTCTTTGCTAGCGCTAGCAGGTGCAGCTAGCATGTAGGTTACCATCTCTAGCACTTAACGTTTCCAATCTTGTTAAAAAAGCAGCATAAAACATAACGTTCAAACACATCAAATACGTTTCAATACATCGCCAGTATTAACGTGATGTAGTTTAGGATGGGGAAAACTTGCAAAATCACACTTATTTAGCATTATTCACCAGACTACAAACAATTGCCTTGCAACTTACCTCAGACGAGATGAAATGGGAGGAGTAGGTCATCGACAAACTTCTAAATTAGTGTCATTCAAGCGTCTCTCATTGACCACAGCACAGACAAGCAGAAAACGAACCAATCAGGGAAACGAGAGAAGACCACACCCAACTATCGTCAAGATTGGTTGCATTCCATTGAGATTGAATGAGAGACGCACACCTCAAAGAAGAGCCTCTCACGACTTAACGGTTGAAGATACAGATTCAAGAAATGGCTCGTTAGAACGGCAAGGGTTTGGGGAACACGAGCATGTTCTCATTTTCTTAATCGGATAAAAAATGACCAAATGAGAGCAGGTTGAAAACTTATGATTTATCAGAAATGGAAAGAGGAAGGCGCCTGAAATTAACATGGCAGAGATAGGCGAGGTGGTCCGACTTGTCCGAGCTTAAAGGGAAAATAAAGGTACTAAATGACACCTTAACCAAATAAAAGTTAGTTTGTCTGAAAGAAGACACTCGTGACTACAAAATGTGAGAATTTGACGTCTAGTGACAAAAGATAGTGGCCATGGTGACGAGTTGAAGTGAAATTTTTTCAAATACATTATTTGGTTCCCGGCACTGGATGGCTAATTAGCCAACAGAGTGTGTGAGAAAGCTAATTCAGCCACTGTCTTTGAACCCGAACAGGGGGGGGGGGGCTTTCATTCCTTAAAAAAGATTTCGACACTGAGCTAAAGATGGGAAAAATTCCTACAAAATGAGCTAAAATTCGTATCGGTCGGATAACGTATGCGCGCGCAGCGTGTCTTGGAAAAAGGTGCTTGAAGTGTGATTTTTTTCCCATTCATTCCCAATGGGGAGTTAATTTGGGAGTTTTTTGGGAATAGCGTCGCCATGGTAACTGGGAATTCTTAGAAAAATAATAGCGCAGCGAGTCAGATCGAGCCGCATCGTTTGATACCTCATTTGTGCCGGTGCGATGTACGGTACGGGCCGCATTTTAGCGGAAAAATCGCTGGAATAATATATAATAACTAGAAAAATTCCCGCGGAAATTTTGAATGGGACTGCTGACTCTTTGGTAATGAGCTGAACAGTTTAAAATTTAAACCACTGGAATCGCTCAAGAAATGTGGAAGTTAACCATAATCAACATCAACTAAAAGTATCTCACTGTCCCTGAAAATGTATTTTAAAAAATGTAAATGAGCTGAACATTTTAAAATTTAAATGACTGGAATCGGTCAAGAAATGTGGAAGTTAACCATAATCTAAAAATATGTCACTGTCACTTTAAGAGCACATACATTTTTGACTTGGAGACGTCACGCGCCCCACATTCCATTGAGATCGCATGAGAGAAGCACCCCTTGTACAAAAGCCTCTCACGACTTAACGGTTGAAGATACAGATTCAAGAAATGGCTCGTTAGAACGGCAAGGGTTTGGGGAACACGAGCATGTTCTCATTTTCTTAATCGGATAAAAAATGACCAAATGAGAGCAGGTTGAAAACTTATGATTTATCAGAAATGGAGAGAGGAAGGCGCCTGAAATTAACATGTACAAGACAGGCGAATTAGTCCGACTTCTCTTGCTTAAGGTGAAAATAAAGGTACTAAATGACACCTTAGCCAAATAAAAGTTAGTTTGTCTGAAAGAAGACACTCGTGACTACAAAATGTGAGAATTTGACGTCTAGTGACAAAAGATCGTTGCCATGGTGACGAGTTGAAGTGACGTCACGCACCCACATTGCATTGAGATTGAATGAGAGAAGCACCCCTTCAACAAAAGCCTCTCGCGACTTAACAGTTGAAGATACAGATTCAAGAAAGGGCTCGTTAGAACGGCAAGGGTTTGGGGAACACGAGCATGTTCTCATTTTCTTAATCGGATAAAAAATGACCAAATGAGAGCAGGTTGAAAACTTATGATTTATCAGAAATGGAGAGAGGAAGGCGCCTGAAATTAACATGTACAAGACAGGCGAATTAGTCCGACTTCTCTTGCTTAAGGTGAAAATAAAGGTACTAAATGACACCTTAGCCAAATAAAAGTTAGTTTGTCTGAAAGAAGACACTCGTGACTACAAAATGTGAGAATTTGACGTCTAGTGACAAAAGATCGTTGCCATGGTGACGAGTTGAAGTGACGTCACGCACCCACATTGCATTGAGATTGAATGAGAGAAGCACCCCTTCAACAAAAGCCTCTCGCGACTTAACGGTTGAAGATACAGATTCAAGAAAGGGCTCGTTAGAACGGCAAGGGTTTGGGGAACACGAGCATGTTCTCATTTTCTTAATCGGATAAAAAATGACCAAATGAGAGCAGGTTGAAAACTTATGATTTATCAGAAAGCAGTCCTCTCCATCCGCATGTTGACAGCATCCCACAGCAACCGCGCAAGCACCGGCATCCCATCGCTGTCACTGAGGTGTACCTTCCAGACATGATCAGAAATAAATATTATATATCTGCAAACATACTTTTGATAGGAGGAGCACTAATAAAATGTTTGTTTGTTTTTTGCAACAACTAATGTACTTACCCCGTCTCTACACCACAAGTGAAGCTGTGACAGCGGGAAGTGGCCAGCAACAGATAGGTAGCGAATACCTACAGTAACAAAGAAAAAAAACATTATTAGTTGAAGAGTCCCGCTGAGACACACCAATCAGATCAGGAGGTGACGTAAAGAAAAGTAGAACTTTGTGTGTGAAAACAATTTTCAACATGGAACGTACCCATAAGTGCTGCCACCCGGTGGTACTCCTGGCGTAAAAGGTCCTGCTGGGCCAGCTCGACGGTCAGACGAGGGGGGAAGTCCAGGACAACAACCTGCACAAAGTTGAAAAAAGTAAAATATACATCTGGAGCAAGATGAACTTTCATTAATATTCATCAACTGCTTAACTACGGTAAAAGGCTGAAATGTATTTTAAACCGAACATATTTGACATATCATGCAAGTACATACTTGAAATGTAAATGTATGAACTATATGAAGGAAATGTGTGAATTTACGTTGGGCCAGCGGCTGCAGACGGTGCGCAAGAACTGGCCAAAGTCAGCCGCTGCCTCAGCGATGGGGCGGCCCAAGTTGTTGCTGGGAGCCAAAATGCAGACCGCCTCGGGTGACCGAGGCAGAACAGCATTCAGCACCTCAGCACGCAACTCGGAGGCACTGGCACCCGGGGTGGACATCACGCCAAAAGAGAAATGTCCCTCCGGCAGCTTCACAACCCCATCGGCAATGGCTCGCAGGTGGGAGTCACCAACAACCAGGACAAACTATTAAAGAAAAAAAAAAAAGAAGTAATTGATTTTTTTTTTTTTAAGTATTTAAAAAATTTAAAAAAAGACAAATGAAGGTTCATTTGTTTTACAGGCAGTTTATTATAAAACATACCTTGTTGTCCTGGTTCAGTGATGGAATGACCAGTTTGTGCCTCCGCCCAGTCACAGTTGAAACTGGCCATTCCCGAACTCTGTGGCGCCAGCCAGTGCCTCTGCCTAAAATGATGCACACACCATGAATACCATGTCAAGTCTCACAACTTAAATTGCTGACAATGCACAGTACAAGTTACACTTTGAGTGTATATGAACCTGCAAAATATTGGAATTTTTTAAATAATCGATTGTAAAACTGCTGCAAAAGCAATTAAAATGATGACTGACCTGGTACCAGAGCCTTGGCACCAACAGAGGACACCTAAAACATAGACATTACAATTGTAGGCATGTGCAGTCACCTTAATGCAGAGTAAAAAGCAAACATAGGTTGTAATGGTTAAGTTAGTTTCAATAAAAATTGACCAGGTCTTTTGTACATACAAGTGATGTTAATTCAGGCCAGGTTTATTAATGAAATTATTAATCACGAAAGAGATTCAGGGACTTAACTGATACTTTTGTTTGTGTCTGAAATACAGTCACAATTGATCAAATTTGGTAGAATTTTCTGATCAAATACATGAGCAAAAAGGCAGCAGATTGTACCAGCCTAACTTCACAACAGCACCATCTACTGATAAATGTAATGTACTCCAACTACTGTCAAGTGTTAAAACAATTATTGGCTTGACATTATCATTTCAACTGTTCCTCCCACAGTCATGCAATAGACCAGGTCTGCAGTTATTAAATATAACATGTGAAATATCTGTGTCCAGGATAGGCATCTCACAAGTTTTTGATCAATGTTAGTGAGTTTATTTTAGACATCAGTAGTTTGAAAACTTCTTAGAATATTTGAAATATTGTAGAAAACAGACTTCATCAAAATTCTATTCAGAATTATTTTGACATGAATAAAGCACTGCACAAATCACGTCATACACTCTATATTCGTAAAACTGTGCCCTGATGAAGACAAGCTTGTGTTGAAACACGTTGGTAGTCCATTTTTAATAAAGGATTTTTTAACATTACTACTAGTGTCTTGCATAAACAGACTGCTTTTTACACAAGGCTTTTAAGCTAATTTTTCTGCCTGATTCTGTATTTGTAGGCTGAAATATTGTGTATTGCACATTAACAAAGAATTCAATAGAGGTAAAGTACATGCTGGGGTGCGCTGTTTGGGCTCAGTTCCAGAGCAGCAAGGTCCAGCTTCTTCCATTGGCGCTTGGCTGCGTCTGAACGCTTCCCCTTCCGCGGCATGCTGCTACAGCAAAGAAAAAAAACTTGCCATGACAAAGTCAAAAGTAAAGATTCAAGATCAAATTTGTAGTTAATCTCAGATGTGTATGAAGCATTAAAAACGTACACTTCCGAAATCCCTCATTGGCGCCGCTCCGCTACACCGTCGACACTCCACTCAACCCCCCAACCCCCCCCCCCCCCCCACGTCGACGACAGACGAGACAAAAGCCTTACTGTATATTGTAGCAACGAGAGATGTACACAATTGAGATTTAGAGCCTACTCAAACTTTTCTTAGTTTTTTTTTACTGCACATTAAAACTTTAATGTAACATCTGCTAGCTCTTTGCTAGCGCTAGCAGGTGCAGCTAGCATGTAGGTTACCATCTCTAGCACTTAACGTTTCCAATCTTGTTAAAACAGCAGCATAAAACATAACGTTCAAACACATCAAATACGTTTCAATACATCGCCAGTATTAACGTGATGTAGTTTAGGATGGGGAAAACTTGCAAAATCACACTTATTTAGCATTATTCACCAGACTACAAACAATTGCCTTGCAACTTACCTCAGACGAGATGAAATGGGAGGAGTAGGTTCTCGAGAAACTTCTAATTGGTGTCATTAAAGCGTCTCTCATTGGCCACAGCACAGACAAGCAGAAAACGAACCAATCAGGGAAAAGAGAGAAGACTAGATCCAACTATCATCAAGATTGGTTGCATTCCATTGAGATTGTATGACAGACGCACCCCTGGAACAAAAGCCTCTCACGACTTAACTCTTCAAGATACAGATTCAAGAAAGGGCTCGTTAGAACGGCAAGGGTTTGGGGAACACGAGCATGTTCTCATTTTCTTAATCGGATAAAAAATGACCAAATGAGAGCAGGTTGAAAACTTATGATTTATCAGAAATGGAGAGAGGAAGGCGCCTGAAATTAACATGTAAAAGACAGGCGAATTAGTCTGACTTCTCTTGCTTAAGGTGAAAATAAAGGTACTAAATGACACCTTAGCCAAATAAAAGTTAGTTTGTCTGAAAGAAGACACTCGTGACTACAAAATGTGAGAATTTGACGTCTAGTGACAAAAGATTGTTGGCATGGTGACGAGTTGAAGTGAAATTTTTTCAAATACATTATTTGGTTCCCGGCACTGGATGGCTAATTAGCCAACAGAGTGTGTGAGGAAGCTAATTCAGCCACTGTCTTTGAACCCGAACAGGGGGGGGGGGCTTTCATTCCTTAAAAAAGATTTCGACACTGAGCTAAAGATGGGAAAAATTCCTACAAAATGAGCTAAAATTCGTATCGGTCGGATAACGTATGCGCGCGCAGCGTGTCTTGGAAAAAGGTGCTTGAAGTGTGATTTTTTTCCCATTCATTCCCAATGGGGAGTTAATTTGGGAGTTTTTTGGGAATAGCGTCGCCATGGTGACTGGGAATTCTTAGAAAAATAATAGCGCAGCGAGTCAGATCGAGCCGCATCGTTTGATACCTCATTTGTGCCGGTGCGATGTACGGTACGGGCCGCATTTTAGCGGAAAAATCGTGGAATAATATATAATAATAATAACGACAAGAAAAATAAACCACTGTCCTAGGTAGAATAACAATATGTGCCTGCTTGCTCCGCGCGGAGCAGCAGCGCAGCTGCTGCTCCACAAGCAGTCCCATAACAACAAAAATAAACCACTGTCCTAGGTAGATAACAATATGTGCCTGCTTGCTTCGCAGCGCAGCAGTCCCATAATAAGCAGACATGTTGACTCCAGTTCTCCTATCAGCCCGGAAATATGATGTAGGCAGGTAATGATCTTGGACCTTCAGTTTTTACGACATAATGAGTAATGGCATGAGAACTTGCCTCCCTTTAAGACACACATTTTTATCTCCATGAGAACTTTTTTACAAATGTGTGTAACTGTGGTACTACTTACAATTATGTGGATGTTTCAAATGCAGTTTTTCCTTTTGTAACGCTCTCCTGCGTGCAAGGAGACGCCAGGACTCGCACAACAGTTTACTTTCACTTTCGCATTGGTCCGTTTTGCGTGCAAACGTTACACTTTCTTGACGTGCTTTTTTTCCGGAGAATAAAAAGCAAGTAGCAGACTGTACACACTTCCTCCGATGAATATGCATTGGACTCCATCTAACGTCTTCTACTGCCGCGTCAATGCTTCCCAACCACGGAGTCACCACCCTCATCTTCATCATCGATGATGATCATCGTCGTCAACAATGTGCTCTTTCAGCGATGCTTTTGGTCTTTGAAAAAAACGGCTCGGGCGTGAGCTCCTCGCGACCGGCCGCCATTTTTCCTTTGTCTTCCATTTTCATCTCCTGCTCGACGCTCTAGCTCCGCCTCTACTGACGCCCACCCGATCTTGTCAAAAGAGAGTCATCGCTGCCCTCTAGGGGCCAAAAATAGTCATTAGGCACAACAGACAGGCTGGAAACTTTCACCAGACATGCGGAAGGGTTTCCTCTACCCGTTTCAAAAAAAAAATAAAAAATCATTGGATGACGTCTTTTGACGTCATTGGCAGTGCTCCGTAGGTTTTTACTTGACGTCTTTAAACGTCAGTGGCAGTGAAAGAGTTAAGAACTTTTCAGTGGAAGGGGCATATCATATGAAATATAACCCTATGTGCCATAGCTATATTCAACAAAATGTGTCACGACGCAATAGCAGATATGTTTGTGCAGTGAAGTCATCTCCTGGTGAAGGTCCCCCCCATGGAACAGTGCCTCGGAAAGCACTTAGCATCCTCCTGGAACAGACAGCCGGGGCATCTGGGTCAGCGGCTTAGTCAACCCCCTCGGTCGGGGTCAATTGATGTGATTGATGAGCCTGGGACCACATGTGGATCACATGTGGCGGATGTGGCCCCCATTGTGATGAGCAGCAAAAACCAGATCGATCATTCCTTCACCAATCTGTATGCAAAATCATTTTCATTTAGTCACTTAAACATACATAGTCTTCATTCTTTATATTGAAAAGACCACCTGGTAGTTTTTGTTAGCAAATGTTAATTGTTTAAGTTCTGTAGGTCCTGGAACGTGCTGTTGGACACGGAAAAAGTTATTTTTGTTGTGGCATTAAAACAGAATCCGTTTAAAGACATTTGCACATTCAATGACACAATAATGAAAGTCTTGTAGCCAATTGAAACTTTATGAGGCCAATTGTTTAATATTTCAATTTTTCTTTAATGTCCTTGAGAGCAGAGATAATATACTAAATCAAATATGTTTTAATCTCAATGCCTTTTCTATATCTTATGAAGTTTTGTTTTTTCAAATGAGTTCGTCTGATCCAATATTCCTAGGAAACCCTTATGATGGTAGATAATGATTAATCAAAAATTTACCTTGATATTTACTGTTGTAGATTTAGCATAAATGTGCTATTTGTCGTACATCAAATTTCTGTATTTTTGACGCTGGTTTTTATTATGGCAGTGTAAATCATTTAAAAAACAACATCATCTTAACCCAGAACGCTCACGTCCGGCCGGGGCCATGAACAGTCTGAGAAGAGATTTATATATATATACGTATACCTTTAATAAACACTGCAGTCCTGCAGTTCATTTTTAACAACTTGTCTCATGAAAAAATGTCACCCAGGTGTGTCTCAATGTTCCTTCCACACCTAAATGGCATATTCCATGGGCTCTAGAAATTATACTTTTCAATTTTTTCTGAAATTGAATATACTTACCTTATTTTCCCCATGAGTGTCTTTGCCAGCCCTTACTTTTCCTCCCATGGTCAAAGTCCAATCACCTCAATTCTCCTCCTGTGAATTTATTCACTCACATACTGTAGAAGTATCACTTCATTCACTCACATACTATAGAAGTATCACATCATTCACTCGCATACTATAGAAGTATCACATTCAGACTAACTTATATTCCTACATTTATTTAATTCAACATGAACTACTTGTGCATACCTTCCTTGCGACGATACGCACAGACAGACCAGTAACTGACTCCCCCATCTGATAAGGATCAACTTTGATCATTTCACACCTGAATGTGAACACTGCAGCTGCTTCCAAATTGCTACTTCAAAGAGGGGAAAAAACAGACACCTTGTGTCCTGTTGATAAGAAAAACCAAATTGGGGCAATTTGGCCAACACCAAAACTACAGGAGCAGATCCTGCTTAGCTTGCAACAACAATTCATGAAAACAAAAGCCCTTGAGGCGCAAATTTGAATTATGTCCAGGCAACACAGAGTGAGGAAAAAACAAACTAACTGTAAAGTAAGATAAAAGATCAGAGGGACCTACTTTAAACAAACCAAAAAGTAATCTTAAAATGCTAATTATCCTCACCTCTTGTACAGAGTAGTGGGGCTTGTAAAACACAGCAGGCAACTTTGCAGATCATGACCCAATTAAAAAATCACAGTGCTGCGACCTTAATCAAAAATTAAAAATTTAACCAGCAAATTCGCCGTAAGTGTTCCACATCTGAGTCCCAATTCACAAGCCAAAGTTATAAAAGAGAAATGGGCAAAAAATTAGAAGACCAAATCCAACAAGCATCAAATAACGGAAAATATAATAATAAAGATTGAAATAAATTTTATCCTACCCTTATTCACATAAGCCGTTCTCAATTTCCGAAACTGCGTTGCTATAGATCACATCTCCTTTTCCGACACAGTACACAGTGCAAATGTACCCAAACAGACCAAAACATGACTCAAGGAGCTGATCTCAGATGCCTCGAGAACTTTGAGTCAACAACTGGAGTTCATATTCCTTCCTGTCCAGCAGATGGCAGCAGTTTATGCAGGGCAAAGTTCAAAGCAGGCCTTAGCTGTCACTGGAGACCCCTGACAGTTTCATCAGGACGGCTGTGATGAGAGTTCGAGATGTCTGCTCAAAGAGTTGATGGACATTTTGCTCAGATAATTCATAAGAGTCATTGAACAGTCATATGACGAGCGGATATAGTGTACCATCCTTATCGCAGTCTGTTTGACCACTTCCCCTCCCGAAAGTGGCCTTCTGTGCAGCTTGCCATCCACTCTGTGCACCAAGCAGAGTAGGAGAACGCTTGTTCATATTTCCAACAGCCAGGTTATTCCAGCACGTTTGTTGAGACGCCCAAGAACAACACCTCTCGTCAAAGATTGAACCTGCCTGAAACATTTATACACTCGGAACAGACAGAGGGAGATGAGATCATAGCAAGAGAATCCTATCTGCTTGTTGTAATTAAAAAATAATAATTTTCTCAAAAAATATGTATTTTGTAGTTTTATTTAAATGTGTTCGCTACACTATAGCAAGTGGTATTACTATATTTACGCATATGTCTACCATAGACTTCTTCTTCATTTCATGTTACCTCAAATTATGCTTAAAATGTGACAGCTCACAGTGAGCGCCCTCATGGGGAAGTTCTCTAGTCTCCAGTATCTTATCTGACATGTCTGAATGATGGAACTTAATCTTTTGATTTTGGTGGAAGAAGCAAGTCTTTTGAAGTCAAAGGACTCAAGTCCAAGTAAAGTCACAAGTCATTATTGTTAAAGTCCAAGTCGAGTTGTAAGTCTTTTAACATCATGTCAAGTCGAGTCTAAAGTTGTCAAATTTATGACTATAATCCACACCTCTGCTCACGAGTAAACAGTACATGTATGTCACTGAAATAAGTTAGTATTCAGCATTGTCTTGTATCATTATTTTTAATATACAAGCTCAAAGCATAGTAAGAAGTACTATCAGGAGATGTGACCTTTACGATGCATAATAAGGTTAATATTTTATGCCCCAAAAAAAACAAACATGATGCAGTCAATATTTAACAAATTTGGCACAAGATGCAGTAAATATCAAACACATTTGGAGGTTAAAACCAGGGTAATATGTTTAAATTTACTTCTAGTAAAAGTAGTCCAGACAGACAGTCGTTGACTTTCTCCTCGGCCACTTTCGGGTCCTCCAGGAGGCGCAGTGTGATTTGTTAAAAGTAAGCTCACCGGTATCGGACGTGTTCGGCTCAACCAGGATGTCTTTGGGCTTACTTTCGCCAAGCCCGAGCGCCGACTGTCAGGTGTGGGCTTACTTTGGCCTTACTTTGTCGCTAACATCGGCGTGCAGGAGTAGCTCATGGCTCATGTCATATTTAAAATTGCTCTGTTCCTCCTTACACCTGAGTGCCTCAAGATATGCGGCAACAAGTAATCGTCTGTCATTGTTGGCAATATTTAACATGCTGTATATAACAAGGTTTTGACGTTTTCAAAGGTTTGCTAAAATTGAGATCAGCGCATCTAAACCCATCATTCCATTCCGAGAGACAGTGGTGCGCCCTCCAAAAGTTGATATGGTGAATGAAGATCTTGGAAAGCAACAAAAAGTGGCTGTCATTCATCAGGTGGGTGAACTACTCTGGTATTGTGTCTGAGTCGTGGCTTGTTTGGTACTTGTCCACAAGAAAATGTGCCTTTTTTTTCTTCTTCTTTTTTTTCTTTTTTTTACTGTTTAGGTCAGAAGTGTCTTGTTTTGAAAAGTGATCAACTCACTTCAGTCTGTGATTATTTTTCACCCTTGTCACGTTCACAATTGTAATGAGATCTGTTCTGATTCAAATCTTCAGGGCGATAAAGCTCAGTTTTCCAAATGATTATGTGATATGAGGATAGAATGGACCTTATTCAACTTTATTTTATTTTTAAACTTAAACATTTTAAACTTAAATGATTTTAATTAGAAATGTTATATATTGGTCCTTCCAGTTCATGAAAATATTTTCCCATGAAAGTTATTGATTTGTCATGAATGCAAGCACTGTAACATTTCAGGTGTGATTGTCAGAATTGTAGACAGTATGACAATATGATAGTATTAAAGAAGTTATAGTCATCATATGTGTTTTCATATATGTTAGGTAAAAGAGGAAGGTTCTCATGGTCGTTCTTCAGAGACTCTTCATGTTGACAGCAGTGGTTTAGTCACACTCACTACTTCAAATAAACTGGCCACTGTCAGCGTCCGTGCAATCCCCTTGCCACAGGGTAAGATCTAAATATGCACCTATTATTGACTTGTTGTATATAGCCCTCACTAATCTTAAAGTTGGCTCTATGTTTTTTGTTTGTTTGTTTTTTTACTTACTGCATTCATAATACTTTTGATTAAAAAGTTGAATCTGTCCTTCAGTTTTATAGGTTAATAGGTAGTTTAATTTCTGTCTGTTCTCCTCCAACATGGTAAGTGTATTATCTTTTTGCGTTGTCTGATTATCTCGCTCTAATTTACGAATTTTGTTTTCTAACTGCGTTATTTCTGCAATTCTCTCTTTCTTTAAAGTAGAGCAGATTGCGATAATGTTACCTCTTAAAAAAACACTTGTCTGCCTCCCATAATATTTTTGGGGACACTTCATTATTATTGTTGACTCGAATATATCAGGCATCTTTGCAATTTTTGTTTAATTTTGTTTTTATTTAGAATTGATACATTGGCTCGCCAATATTTGAAGCAATATTTGGGCTGAACTTTAGCTTTAGACTCACTGGGGCGTGATCTGATATAGTAATTGCGTCAATATTGCATTGAATAGCTCTAAAGGATTCCACCGCAGAGATCAGGAACATGTCTAGTCGCGAAAGGGTAGGTGAAATTTTGCCCTTGTATTCCTTTTTTTTTTTAAATTGTTTTGAGAGAGAGCTTAGTATTATTCATTCGGTAATCTTACCGATTCGACATCATTGCTCTCTCTTTTCTTTTTTGTATGTGCGAGAGTACACCCTTATATTCCTGACTTTTAGTTGCTTTACGACATCACGCGCAGGCATTCTCCTCTTCTGTAACTCAGGTGAGAAGTCATTGTCAAAGTAGATCTGAATTCCGTTATACATTACTGTCCTTTGCTCGCATGCTTTTCGTAGTATGGTTTCCTTGACAGAATAATCAACAAATCTAAGAATCAGAGAGCACGGGGCGGCTTTGGGATCCTTGGGCTTTGCGGACAGACCTCTGTGTGCCCTCTCAATGACAATGTCGAGCTCGGGGGAAAGTTGAAGAGCGGATTTACGCAATTCCTGTACGAAGATCTTAATATCTCTTCCCTCACTCCCTTCTGGCACGCGGTAAATTATCATGTTGTTTCGCCGTAATCTATTCTGCATGTCCTTGCAGCATGCCGTCAACTCTGCCGTGTCCTCATTGGCAACGCCCTCTGTTTTCAAAGTTTGTGTATGGCCCTCCTGGTTACCTTTCCTCAATTTCTCGAGCTCTGCCAGTATTTTTGACTCGGAGTTATGCATGCTATCCTCTGTAGCTGCAGGTCCGCCCGAGGCTTGTTTCAAAGTTAGTTGTCTCAAGTTATCGCGTCTGTCTTTATTTTGGTCCTCTTTTTGCGATCCTTTAGTACAGTCGGAGCACGGTCTTCTAGCGGCTGCTTGGAACATGGCGTCACCGGAAGTCCGGAATAATAGCATTTCATTTCACACATTATTTAAGACACATTTTCCCCAATTGAAATACAAACAAGTGTAAATATAGCGCAATTGCATAAGTGACACGGCTTGAAATGGGGAAAAAAAATAAAATAATGGCCAGGTAGTGTTTTCCCTGCTAGGTCTAATTGTAACATAACAGCTTAAAGCTTACTGAACAAATACAAAGTAACACAAACCTTCAGAGGTTTCTCCTGTGTGATTGATGCTTGTGTCGGAGAGGCGAAAAAACTTCACCTTTGGTAGCAGCCAATTTGTGGCGTCATGCTTTGCACATCACAGTCAAATATGTTGTTGTTTCCCCACGATTGTTTACGCAGTGGGTATTTTGCTGTGAATGTCTCTTTTAGGCAATCAGAGGGCCGAGAAATTATTGGCTTGCCGTTGAAATATGCACGCCCTCTCAACGAGACAGACGCACCTCACGGCCGCTTTTAGCTTAGCGGTTAGCCTTGCAAACACACATCAACTCAGTGGAGAGTTGCGAGTTACGACAAAATAACCACTGCGGATTGTTTATCTTGGCCAAACAATACGCGATCACTTCCCTATCATTCAACTACTGTCTGCTTTTTTTATTTTTTATTATAAGGAGTACGTCTACTAACGAGTGCTCCAGCAATGCTTGGTTGAAAATTTTCTCACTTTTACTCCAGCTGTTTTCCTGTTCTCTCATGTGTTTTTAGCCTGCGCATATTCGGCAGTGTGTTAAAGCTCTAGTGTTTCCTCTTAACTTTAACGGTAACAGTTTTCCTGCGTAATTTGCGAACAATTGTATTTTGCATCGTACCTGACCTCTTGTAAGCAAACAACCTCCACACGACCAAGGTAGCTCCCACTTTTGACACTAAATCCTCTTTTAAGGCTGAAGACGCAACATAACTGGCTGCTCACACTCTCCGACACTGTTGTTATGCAGCAGCGAACAACAAATGTACATCCAAATGCATACATAGATGTATGATGTTACAGATTACGTCATCACATCAATTTGGCAATATTTCACATTTTTACCACCCATAAAAATACACCGGTAATGTCGTAGAAGGTATGATATGGAACACCCTTTTTCTCAACATTCAAAAATTGCTACTCAAATTAAATAATCAATTAGCAAAACTGCTTTTGAAACAAAGAAAAGTTATTTTGAGCAGTGTGTATCTCACATGTATCTAAATCATGTTCAGAATACTTATTTTTGTTATCATTAGTTTGGATTAGATTAGATAGCCTTTATTGTCATTATACAAAGTACAATGAGATTTGAAGCTCTACCATAAAGTGCACACACAATAGATAGATAGTAAAAATACATACAGTAAAAATAAAATAGGATAGAAAATAAATAAAACCAATATAAAACTACTGTATCCACTATACATATTGCTGCTCTTGTGCAATGCTGGGGCAGGTTGGAAGTAAAACGGTACACTAGTTAAAAATAAAGTGATTAGCAGCAAGTGATGGAGATAGCAATGACAGTACAAGTATACAATAATATACCATATATGAGTGTTGTTCCGATACCGGTATTGGCCCCAGATGCCGATTCCAATACCCAGTTTTCCAGTATGAGCCGATGGTGATACCGTACCGATACCTATTTTTTTTTTGTTTGTTTTTTTCTCAACATAAAATACTGCCCTGCCATTGGTTCAGAGCATTCAAGGGCCAATAGGATATCTTGGCTCGGCATGCAGTGAACACGTCACACATCAGTGAATATCGTGCACACGCAGTACACAAGATGCTGCATCCAAAGTCCTATATTAGCATCTGAATTAATGGTATTGGCATGTTACTTGTTAGAACTTGTCGATGCCAATACCACTGTTTTAATGCAATATTGGGGCCTCTCCCGATTCCGGTATCGGAACAACACTAGTTATCATCACTCCTGTGTATCTCAGCATTTGTGATTATGCAGTGCTAACATGAATCATTTCTTTCAGAGGTGACATGTCTTCTAGAGAACAGTTCAGCAATCCTTCGAACTCTAGAACAAGTCAATATGTCTTTAAAGGAGGGTAGGCATCTAGACATTAGTGTTCAAACCTTGGAAGCCATTGCTGACCTCAAGACCCAACTGGAGAGCATGCTCCAGGGAAGGAAGTGGAAGAATGCTGTAGAGCATATCTGGGCCTTTGGACCTCGCAGGTTTGTAAATGACTTTTTTTTTTTTTTTTTCCTGATGCAGTTGTGATAAAAATAGGAATGATTTTGGTATTTTCAGGTAGGCTACTGTATAACGACAGGATTTACAATTGCCTATCTCTATATACATTCTGGCTTTAGTTTCCCAACTTTAAAATTAAGTTTAGTCATCAAACAAATGTAAATATCAGATAAATATAACCCAAAATAAAATGCATTTTTAAAATGGTGATTTTATTTCTTAACAAACTGGTTGGGCCACCAATCAATAAATAAGGAATGAAAAAATACCAAGTGAAGGTTGACTTGCTGGTGTGTTTTGGTAAACTGCAAAAGCAGGCAGATGCATAACACGCTAACATTTGCTTTTGTTTGAAATTATTTCAAAACAAAATGCATTTACTCTAACACTCAAGCATAAACTTATGTGCATAAAAACATCCCTCAAAGGATGCCACTTTTCACTCCAATATCAGTGTTGCCTTGGATTCACACACATGACATAAATGGCAAAAATAGAAGACTTCCACAAGTGGCCTTTCAGTGAGAAGATGGGTGAATCCTGTGGAACACTATACAAATGTCAAATCTTACTAACTTGTCATTTAAATTAAATGCTGACAATACAGAATGCTTAGCTTTATATCATAGGTGTCAAACTCCGGTCCATGAGGACCTGAATCCTGCAGGTTTTGGATGTTTCTCTTCTCCAACACAGCTGATACTGTATATGATCAGCTCATCTGCAAACTCTGCATAAGCCTGATAACGATCCTGCTGATTGGAATCAGCTTGTGTTGGAAGAGGGAATCCTCCCTCCAAAACCTGCATGACTGCGGCCCTCGAGGACCGGAGTTTGACACCTATGCTTTATACTGTAATGGCAGTGAGGTTAAAAACCTTCAATTTGCAATCCAGAGGGATTTTTTGGAGCTGCACATGGACAAAATTGTTCTCTGATTCACTAACATGCACGTGGTGGTTTAATGTTGTTGGTATATTGAATTCATGGGCATGGTAAGAACATTTTAATATATTTTTTGTAAATTTGTCCCATTGTTGCTGCCTTTATCTCAGACCTTTCTCTCTTGCTTGCAGACCTGTATGAGTCGCAACAGGAAAGTCGAAAAAAAAAGAAGAAAAAAGAGTTACAAAAATACATGTATTGCAGTTTTGCAATCTTTTCTTGTCTGCTTTAAAGGATCTTTGTGCAGTTTGTCACTTTTTTACTTGTGACTGCCACCTCTGGCCCAAAGCATAACTGCAGCATCTGTGTCAGAATTGTTCATGGTGCGCGCGCGAGTACCTGCACGATCTTCAGTGCACGCCACATGTCCACTACTCCGCGGGGACGCACATGACGTCACCCTCCACCACTCCACCACTCCCCTCCCAAAAGAAAGTGTGGATCCGCACATTCTACTATAACTGGAAGATTAAGTGCAGTCAGAGTAAAACAGGGCTCTTTGTGCTCATCTGGGCATTGGTGGAGCATGCATGAGGTAGAAAAAGCTTCCACAAACTTGTACAGTATATTAATGGTCTTACAAAGCCACTTCACCATAGTGAGAAGTGAAGCCAACGGCGGCCATCTTACGTTGCCCACCTAACTTGAAAATATTGATTTCCCTGCAACGTTGTCTTTTCTCCCTGTACCAATAAGTCTGCAGGTAGCGCTAGATGCACATTTCATTGGTAAGTATGCAATTATACATTTTGTCTGCATTATATTGTAAGAGCCATGGCCCAGATAATCCTATCTTCTCAAAAATGTACATATTTGATGACAGTCCGTCCAGGCCTGAAGGCGTGTACAAACTTAATTTTTCATCGTAGTGCCATCTACTGGCAATAGCAAATACATGTGTTTTTCTTTGATGTTTGTCTCCTAGCGGGTGAACCACATCAACCTCATATTTGCTCGGAAGAGTGTTTAAGTCTCTCACAAAGTTGAAATGCAAACTTTGTGACTTTTTTTGTGAAACGCTGTTGCTGTGGCAGCACATTGTTCGTCCCCCCCAGCAAAAAAAGCAGAATAAAGGATTAAAAGAAGAACCCTCACTCTTCTCGTCAACATTTCGCCTGTCTTCAGCGACCCCCCCCCCCCCTCCCCTTGATTGGGTGGAGGGGTAAACATTGACTTTCCGCTCAGAAACGTCCCTCTTTTGGCAAAACTCAACAAAATGGAAAAATATAGGCTGGGGTGGTGGTGGATGATGACAAATGAACACCACACATTAGCAGAAGCTCAGAGGTGTTGATTGAGAAGGATTTCATGTGTATACATCCCCAGTGTTTATGAAGTGTTTATTTCTGAGTGAAAACTTAAGACCCCACCTTTAACAGAAGAGGCACAGTAACTGACAAATGTATTTATGAATCTAAATAAGGGGATACAAATGTTTCAGATAAATTGATTAAAAATATGTATATACACTCTCAATGGTGTATGTATATATATATATATATATATATATATATATATATATATGTATATATATATATATATGTATATGTATATATATATATATATATATATGTATATACTGAGGAAAATAAGTATTTCACCCC
>NC_135435.1:1862500-1892500 GCF_051991255.1 Vanacampus margaritifer
GCCTATCCCAGCTGGCTTCGGGCAGTAGGCGGGGTATACCCTGAACTGGTTGCCAGCCAATCGAAACAAATGTTTAGATATTAATAAAATGAATAAATAAAACTTAGTGTAGGAAAATAATTCAGGGTTAAAAACTTTAAAATCAATCATAGGCATGGTGGAAAGCATAGTTTTTAACATGAAATGAAAAAAATTGACACACTTTAATATTTCATATTTAATTTAGAAGTCATTGAGTAAGATTTTCCTTCTATTCACATATGCATCGAAATGTAACATGTGACTTCAGAAGTATTTGGGAGCAAACAGTTACTGTGCTTTGAGCCAAATTCATGTCATTGGCCTCTCTGTTGATCAGTTAATAATGAATTCAATGTATCTTAATTGAAAATGATAGACTCACTTTATGACAACACAGCCCCCTATTTTGCATACAGTTTTTCGTACACTGTAGACTGGTAATTATATACATATTTTTGGTTAATTTAATAAAAATGCTTCATGTGTTTGGGTACCATATTAAAATACTGACGGAAATAACACTACAAGTCTAATAATGACTTTAACTTTTACACAGTATTGTATTCCTTTTTTATCTGTCCATTTGTGCATCTCCTAGGGCAGGGGAGGGCAAAACTTGTCCTGCAGGTTTTGGAGCTTTCCCTCTTCTGACACAAGCTGATTCCAATCAACAGGATCGTTATCAGGCTTATGCAGAGCTTGCTGGTGAGCTGATCATATATCAGCTGTGTTGGAGAAGGGAAACATCCCAAACCTGCTGAACCCCAGCCCTCGAGGACTGAGTTTGCCCAGCCCTGTCCTTGGGGCTAAGCTCCTCCTTTCCGTGACGCCCCTAAACACTATATAAAAAAAGATGAGCTCTACTGTAATGTCATTTTGAAAACATTTATTCTGCAGATTTCAAAAGTCAAAATCAAATCTCAGGACTGCATTGTGAAAACAATTTTTTTGTGATATTAAATATATTCACTTTAGTATATCCATCCATTTTCTGAATCGCTTATCGTTTAATCCTCCTCCTCCCGTCTGACGTACGGGACGCCCTAACAATTACATCACTTTCTGTTTAATTAAGTGTGTTGTATACTTTTGCAAATGGTGTAGCATTAGTTTTTCTTTCCTTTAAAATGTCTGCTATTTTGCTATTCAAAGCTGGACTATTAAAATAACCTTATTAAATGTTTAGTCATACCCCAATCTACAATGCTGACATTGAAAATAATGGACTTGAACAAAAAGAATGATAATATTGTCATTCATTATTGAGCAGAAGTTGTTGATTTAAGAAAAACTCAGATTTCATGGGTGCAAAAGTATGTGAACCACTCACTTATTCGGACATTGCACCTCCTTTTGCACTGAAAACTTCATCCAAACACTTTTAGTAACATATCAGTCTTTCAGATCTACTTTTTGCTACTCTTCCTTGCAAAATGCAGCCAATTGAGAGAGGTTGGATGGGCGTCTAGCATAAACTGCCCACTTCAGGTCCCACCACTGTATTTTAAAAGAATTTAAGTCAGGATTTTAAATGGGCACATCCAGAACATGAATCTTGTTGTTCTTCAGACATTCCTTGGTTGTATTGCTGGAATGCTTTGGATTATTGTCATGTTGCATGATCCATCTTCTACCAGGCTGCAACTTCACAAAGAATGGCTTCACGTTATGATCCAGGATTTCACAATATTCCTCTGAATTCATGATTCCCTGGACTATGTGGAGTTGTCCAGGTCCTGAATATTAAAAGCCAGCCCAGAATTTAACATTCTCGCCACCCTTCTTCACTTTAGGGAGAAGGTTCTTTTGCTGTTATGCAGTGTTGACTTTTCACCAAACATGACTGTTTTAGTTGTGACCAAACAGTTAAATTTTGGACTCATGTGTCCACAGAAGGGACTTCCAAAAAGCTTCAATGTTGTTTCGGTACTCGCTTGACTTTTCTTCTGATTGTTGAAGCATGCATGTGTCCCAGATGCAGCAAAAGATGTCAGCAAATCCCTTGATGTGATGTTTGAGTTGGCTTTTTACCTGAATTATCATTTTTCTCCGGTTATTGCTGATATTTTAGAAGGTCTCCACTTCTAGGCAGGATTGTAGTAATTTTCAGTGTTCTCTAGTTACAGATTATCTGATTCACAGTGGAATGATGAAGCTAAATTTTTTTTTAGATGATTTTATAGTTTTCCCCAGACAGATGTGCTGTCACTATCCATTTCCTAAGTGCAAAAAAACATTATTAAAAACCGACGCTCCTCGACCGCTTCTACTTTTTCACCGGCATCCCGGTGGCTGTGCTAAATACTTTAGCTAATGCTAGCTCTATTGTTATCAACAGTTTTAAACACGAAAACACTTACCGCTATCTCCGAGTGGCGACAGACCTGTGTGTGACTTTGCAGTCCATTCCCAAAGCTGATTAGCTGGTGTGAACAAATGTATTTATTTATTTTTAAACATTGGTGAATATGTGAATGTGAAGGTTTTAAGTGTGCCGCACCTTGTCCTGCCACACGCATCCGTGCCCACCTGTGCGAACTACATTGACTATAAAGTGCAATCACACCACCAGAAAATTCTCAACCCTCGTTTGGTGTTTAATGTACCATTAGCCAACATGTCTGCGGTGTGGGCACATTTCAATTTATATTGTGCTTTGTTAAAATGGCAGTGTTAAATAAATATTTTATTATAATATTATAATTTTAATTATTAACAATAAATGCAATGATAGTAAAAATTGGCCTATTTTTTTTTTCGCCGTTTTTGGTTTTCGGCCAAGCATTTTTCATTTTCGGTTTTCGGTTAAACATTTTCATTCCCTAATATATATATATATATATATATATATATATATATGTTTTCATTGTTTTATTAAATTTTTACTACCTAATAATACTAACTCATTCACTGCCAAAAATTCATAAAAAAAAGATTATTAAAAATTAGGGGCGACAGGCGATTAAAATTTTAATCCGAATTTAGCACGACTTCACTAGTTAACTCCTGATTCATCACAAATTTTATATCTGTTATAAATGTACAATAAAAACAATTCTACGTTTGTATACTCTTGTTAACTAAAGTGGAAAAAAAATGTTAAACTAATAGAAATAGTCAAAATAATTTTTTGATGTTTACAGCCGTCAATGGCATTAAATGAATTAAAAAAAGAAAAGAAAAGATTATTAAAAATTAGGGGCGACAGGCGATTATTATTTTTTAATCGTAATTAATCGTGACTTCACTAGTTAACTCACAATTAATCACAAATGATATGTCTGTTCTAAAATACAATAAAAATAAATTCTAGGTTTCCATACTCTTGTTAACAAAAGTAGAAAAAAATTTAAACTAATAGAAATAGTTTAAATGGATTTTTGACGTATATAGCCGTTAATGGCAGTGAATGGAGAAAAAAAAAAAAGATAATTAAAAATTTGGAGCAGCAACTACGATCATAATTAATTGCATGACTTCACCAGTTAACTCACGATTAATCACAAATGTTATATCTGTTCTAAATGTACAATGAAAAATTTTTGGTTTTCATACTCTTGTTAACAAAAGTGGGAAAAAAAATGCTAAATAGAAATAGTTAAAATTAACTTTTGACGTTTAGAGCCATCAGTGGCAGTGAATGAATTAAAGGGTGTTAAGCTGTGTGTGTGAAGCTTAATTTGCAATATTTATATTTTTATGGTGTGCAGTGTGGGGGGGGTGGAATCTAATATATATTGAGTCATACTGTGTTTAGTTGTGCATGTGTGTAAGTGCTTTTACCAGCTAAATAAAAAATGAACTTAGGCAGCCAATGTGAGAGACTGACGCACAAACCAAGCTCTGCTTTGTCAAGAGCCCTGCGGCTTCACAGTGTTCCAAAACAAGTTCACCACGTAACTGACAAACATACAGTACAAAACTAAATACGAGCATGCTGTACAAAATTAAGAGATAATTAATTACTGTCTGCGTGCCAGAAGGCGACGCTGCACAGACAATATCTCTCTCTCACTCTGCCTGTGTGCCGAGCGCCGCGTAAAGGAGGGAGGGGCGAGCTTTCCTTCAGCACGGATATTTAGGAAGTCTATCCGTGTTATATTCGTATCCGGAAAAAATCAATTATCCGTACCAGATACTCGTATTATATGAATATCCGGCTCACCCCTAATATTTTTGTTATTATTGTGTGTATTATTAAGTGCGTGTACATTTCTGCCACCAAGGGTACTACTATATTTCAAGAGTTAAAACACAAGCTCTATGAGGGTGTGCACCTCCAAGCAAGCGCCTCTGTGAGGAAATTCTTGGTAAATGGGCTTTCACTATTGTAGAGCTTGTCTGACTTAAGGTGCCCAAACCGCTTTTTTCACCAACTGATGACATTATAAGGAACAACTGGTGTTTCATTATCTTGCTCAAAACACTTTGAGATAGTCATGATTTTTATTTTTTGATTATCAAAACTTTTTATTGAGTGTAAGAATGCAATGAACATTTAAGAAAATGAATAAAAACAACAAATGCTTAATAATTAAAAGCACATTCTATTTGTAAAGATTTTTTAAAGTTGTTTTTCCAAATGTCCCTTTTAAGAAATTCTGATTGTATTAGATGTGCAGTCATTTCTTGGTTTGAACTTGTTAATTGTGTTTTGCTTCAAGGTGTGGCCCGAACATTCTGCTTAACAAGTTGGAGGGTTATCAGCGGCCATCTCTGTGGCAGTGTCTGTGTCGAGAAGATCAATCTCGTAAAGATGGAGCTCAGGGAAAAATTATACGAGAGTTTGACAACAGCATTGTCAGTGGCTTCCAGTTAGCAACTCTTTCAGGGCCGATGTGTGAAGAGCCCCTCATGGGAGTCTGCTTCTCCATTGAAAGATGGGATGTACAATCTTCAAACTTGCCACGTCAAAATAACTTTGAGGAAAATTCAACATTTCAAGAGGCTTCGGGAAATAGCAAAGCACCGGAAATCACTGAAGCATTGGAAGTCACCCCCACTGAGCCAAGTCAAGCTATGTGTTTGCAAGATGCCAACACTGCTACAGACTGCTATGGGCCTGTCTCAGGCCAGCTGATTGCTGCCATGAAGGAGGCATGCCGCTACGCTTTCCAGGCTCAGCCCCAGAGACTTATGGCTGCCATGTATACCTGTGAAATCATGGCCACCGCAGAGGTTCTGGGTAAGAGACTGGTAAATTGTTTGTCCTGAAGATCTCTTGAAGCAATACACTACTGAAAATGTATTTACCACTATTTGATTAGGCATTGTGTATAAAGAATAAAAGTGCAAATATCTCTGGCATATTATTCCCCTGTATCAAAATAAGAACATACCCTGGGCAGCGCCTTTATCCAGGTCACGTGATAAATACTTAAATACTAATCCTTAGCATGTCAGGTTTCATGTCCTTCCTTCCTTCCTTGGGGGAGTGGTGTGATGGGGATGGCCTCAACTAATGTAGGGGTAACAGTGTTTCCCACAGATTAGAGGGGGGTGATGCATCTCCTTATTAACATGGTGTGGGAAACACTGGGTAAGCATGCTGAGCACAACAAAATGTAGTTGGGTTGGCCGGATGTTTACTGTTGGGGACCATCCACAAATTACATTTACAGGGTGACCAATGTCAATGGTAACTTGAGTCCCACATACATAACCCTGTAACAAACAATTTGCTGACGGTCCCTAACTTCTACTTGCTATGAGGCTGCTGAAATCGTCCTCCTTATCAGCCACAGTTTCATCTTCACTTTCGGCTTGTTAGGTTCAGTCAACCTAAAACATTTAATAAACAATAGACAAGGAAGAAAGACAAGAGACTTAGATTATTCTTACTCACGAGGAGAACGGACAGAGATGTGCTCAGTTACAATCTCCTAACCGCTCTGAGACACACTCTCCCGAGCCCTCTCTATTTTTTTTACAGGGCGCTCCAACAACAAAATGTTTCAGTCCTTATCTTATGATGAGGGCACAGTTTCTGTTCTGCAGCTGCTTTGCAATACTAAAAGAGTATATATGAGATAACTCATATATCTTTTTTCTAACAGGCTGTACACAAAACTTTGGCAAGTCCCTCATGCCCGTACTGCTTCTGAAGAAGTGGCTTTTTGCTATAGGGCGCCAGCCACAGCAATTGTTCATGATATACTCTTCCAACACTGTGACAGAGCCAACTTGAAAATAAAATCTTACCAAATAATACATGAATATTAATGCCTTGGTGCGCTTTTATTTTGAAGTTGTTCATGGTAGTGCATGGTGGCGTAGCAGTTGACTTGACTTGAATCTTCTTGACTGGAGTGGAAGTCCATAGTCAAAACCCAATTTACATTGCCGCTACAAACTGTTGCCACCACACAAACTCGTGATCCTGAAATCATGTACAATCAATAATTAAGACGATCAAAAACTTAATTAATTACGCTGACATTGTATAATACTGCACGTGTTACCAGCATTAACAGCTCATGGCAGGCAGCTACTTTTCAAAGGCAGTTTCAGAGACCAAAATGACTGCACTTTTGTGATGCTGACACCCTTGACACAATTGCAGTTTCTACTGATTATTTTTTTTAACAAATTAGGCTTAATGGTTAAATAGTCTGTCTTAGCCAGCAAAATCGCTGCTGTCGTTCTGACGTCACTTTGTCCTATGTTCTTAGAGAAGAAAAGACTGCTGCTATGCTCAGTTTAAATTTATGTAAAAAAATAATAATAATAATAATCATGTTTGTATCAAAATGAAGATCAATTAGTTGTTCATTATTAAGTGAAATGTGTTATTTTCTCTTCTGTATTTATCAATAATTGTTCTGTAACAAGCAAAAATATGTATTTTATTTTATCTGAATACTTGATTATTCAATAGAATTTTCAATAAGATATGGAAATATTTGATAGCTGCAGCACTATCCATGTTTACACCATGTGTTGGTTGTGGTCTTACCCTGTCTTCCCATATGCAGGCAGAGTATATGGTGTGCTTGGGAAGCGAGAAGGCCGCATCATCTATGAAGAAATGAAGGAAGGAACAGAAATATTCATCATCAAGGCTGTTCTGCCTGTAGCTGAGAGTTTTGGTTTTGCAGATGAAATTCGCAAGAGGACCAGTGGGTTAGCCAGTCCGCAAATGGTCTTCAGTCACTGGGAGGTAATTAATTAAGCCTTTACACCGTTGCTGTAACTGTAATGTGCGAAACAGAGGTGGGAGTAAGTCCCGAGTCAAGACTGACAAGTCTCAAGCAATTCACAAGTCCAACACTTTGAGTTTCAAGTCCTTTCGAGTCATTTTTACAACATCATAGATGATATTTGGGGCGAGCATCAAAGTAGGAGTCAGGGACTCAGGGAGTGAACCCAGAATGGTGAAAAAGATTTCTGTTTGCGCAATGTGTTACCAGTGAGTTGACAGTCTCATTAGCTACGCAGCTAGCAACAACAATTAGCCGATAAACAACTAACATTAGCTTACTTAACTTTGTAATTTGTACTTTGTTTGATGTAATCTTGGACATACTGCAATTTATTTTTTGTTGACCACTTCATAGTTTTTGTACCCAATTTAAGGCACATTCCCGTCGTTTAAACAGGGAAAGTGGATTACAAAGTAGCATAGGTCCACAATAAGAAAAGCAAGCGAACCAAGCAAGAACTGTCAAACTACTGTTGCTATCCAGGCACTCAATGCTAACGCTAACAGTCAGCTACTAGCCACGAACGCCGGGGACTTGTATCGTGCAATGACAGCGTAATTAACTTGCGGTTTCTTCGCGTCCTAAATTCGCTATTTAATATAATTTCGGGGTGACATTATGATAATGGTGATAGAAAATATGTAATTTCAATAAAAACGTCGATAATGCAAGCCAAAATGTCAAAGGGAAGTAGTCAAGCTGGCGTTCACGCCACCATGCAGGCAGACTTCAAAGTAAAATGCACCAAGACTATTGCATTGGTGTCAATGTATTATTTGGTCAAACTTTATTTTGAAGTTTGCTTTAGCGTAGCGGGGTCCTACCCTTCCTACCTTCCTTCCCCGACATGTCTGAATGACGGCGCTGTCAGCCCAGCTCGCGCACACACCGAGAGGAACTTACTCATTAAGATACTTTTTAATCTTTTTGTTTTGGTGGAAGAAGAAAGTCTTTTCAAGTCAAAGGGCTCAAGTCCGAGTGAAGTCACAAGTCATTGTTGGTCAAGTCCAAGTCGAGTTGCAAGTCTTTTAATATTTTTTCAAGTCGAGTCTAAAGTTGTCAAATTCATGACTCGAGTCCTAGTCACATGACTCGAGTCCACACCTCTGGTGTGAAATAACCCATATAGATTGTTGGGGCCACGCAAAATGGGGTTTTCCCCCAATTTGTGTAACAGAATATTGAAAAAAAATTCACAACAATTTTAATCCGCGGGTGCCATACCGCAAGTAGGGCCACTCTACGCTGATCAAAAGCTTCCCAAAAGCACTCATTGAGTGACTCAACTGGTGAGTGTGCTTGCAAGAACTGGGATGATTTAAGCTTTCAAGTGTTGTGTGGCTATCATTGCAAAATGTACCATGAATTATAAAGCGACAACATGATGGTGATGGTTGGGGATGAATGGCACAGCTAATCAACTCTATGCAAATTGCGAAAGAGATGTGTTACACTACCTGAGGCCACCTTGTGGTTTTCTGAAAGTCTAAGATTTTTGACTGCAACTCATGAAAATTGATAAGCATGGCAAACTAGGAAGTTTCAGAAATTACAACTGGAACATAAGCCCTCCACATCAAAGAAGGTCACCATTTTTCCCCCTCATCACCGTCTGACATGAAATCAGACAAATGTTTTCTGTTGTATGTCATTAAGGATTACCAAACATATTTCTATTTGTTAAATGCCAGCATAATGAAATAAGTTGTTTCTCTCTCTCTCTCTCTCTCTCTCTCTCTCTCTCTCTCTCTCTCTCTCTCTCTCTCTCTCTCTCTCTCTCTCTCTCAATAACATTAACATACTGGCAGTGTTTGTGTCCAATATTGTGTTTATAGAATTTGCCTTCCTTCCTCAGGTGATCAGCAGCGATCCAAATTGGGTTCCTACCAGTGAGGAAGAATACCTGCACTTTGGAGAAAAGGCAGACTCAACGAACCAGGCACTCAAATACATGAATGCTGTCCGCCGCCGAAAGGGCCTTTATGTGGAAGAAAAGATAGTTGAGCATGCAGAAAAACAACGAACCCTAAGCAAAAACAAATAGACATAAAAAAAATGTAATTTTTGCTGCACTAGATGAGACCCAGTCATTTTTGCAGAAAGCAAAATGTGAAATCTGTCTTAACTGGAGGGTTGTCACAACACCACAAACGTTGGATTTCACCTGATTAAAGCAAGAATTTTTTTAGCGAATATTAACTGTATTTGCTTAATTTGTATACTTGTCAATTACATTTTTCTCTAAACGGGGCTAGATGGGGGAGAATCTGATTATGCTCCACTGTAAATGTCAAACTTGGAAACCACTTTATTGATGCCCAACCACCAGAAGATGACATCAATGCCCCATTTTTTATGAAATAAACACAGTTTGAGAGTCCATGATAGTAATGGCTGCATTTTGTGCGACCTACATTTTTCTACTGTTGATTATAAAAAAAAACAGGACAAGGCAGAAAGGAGAGTCTATTCTGTCATTTGGCAGATCTGATTTATATGTAATTATTGAACGTAATATCATGAAGGTATTGAAAATCTTGAAATTCTCTAAAATGGCTGGCAATGAATGAGTTTTAAAGGGACAGTGGATAATGTTTAGCACCATCTAGTGGTGAAGTCATTCATTTAAAACCCCACTATTAATTTCAATAATATGCAAAAGATATGTTCTATAACATCAACATACATTTTTTTTATATTATTGTAGGTCTAGTAATCGCTAATTACATTACATAGGTCATGCCATGCCTACGGGAGGCCTACATGTTTCGCCACCATCTCTGCTACGGATGCTCGAAAGGAGAACTTTGCGAATGTAGTTAGCCACTGGTGGTGCTTGCAGCCCTTGTGTCGGACCCAATGATCGACCTCAGCTTACCTTCCACAGCTGGGGTCTGCATGTGGTCATCGCTGAGTCCTGTTGATTCCGGCTCCCGCCACTTGTCTCCCTTTATTTTACTCTTGCTAGTTCTTGCTAGTGTCTCCCGCTAGCCGCTCAAGCTAGTTCTTGCCCGCCAGGCTGCTTCTTTGCTCGCTCACTCCAAATAATAATTGGTAATGTAACATTTTTGTGAGGTAGAGGGAAACAATTGTTTTAAAGAATATTTACTTGCCATAGCTGAAAGTACAAACTCAAAATACTGTCTGTAAAATGTCTACCACCGTTAGCTGATAAATGTGATCATCCTCCTTCGAAACAAAAAAAAAAAAACTGCGATACGTTGTCCTCCCTTCGTTGTCACTCTTAGTTTCAGTCGGGTGACGCTAGCATAGTAATAGCTTCTTGGTCAGAGCACATATTCAACCTCACCAACTGTTGAAAGTCCACAAATGGCTGCCACCAGTGTAACACTGAACAAGCGAACGTCGTGGAGAAAGAGCAGGACCCAAAAAAGGAATAGCTCCACAGAAAACTATTTAGTAGCTTCGCTCCTGAGTGGCTACAACATAAATCCTTCAATCCGTGTCATCATTCACCTCATCACCAATGGTATTCTTCCACCTCTACAACTCAGTCACAATAGTCCCCCAAATAAGAAACAAAATAGGTCCACACAAATACATACATCAATGCAAATATAAATCCTCTTACGCTCAGTTCACTGTAGTTGGGTTTCCATCCACCTATTTTCATTGGGATTTTCAAGAAATATGAAAATAAAATTGAATGCAAATGCTAGAAATTTGCAGAAAAGTTTTTACCCTTAGAGGGGGTGAATTTTTAAGCGTATCGAAAAAAGGAAAATGAGAATTTTGGCTATGGAAACATGTTTTGCGAATAAATAAATAAGCGATAAAGTAAGGTATGTTTGGGCAGGGGGACAAAACAAATCTTTTTGGAATTACTTAAAGAAGCAAATATTAATGCTATTTTAGGTGGAAAACAGCAAAAAAAAACGCTACGTTTTTTTAAGAATTACAAAAGAAAACTCATACGTCATCGTCCGCGCAGTTGTTTTCTGGTCTTCTTCTTCTTTTAAATTACTGGTGGATCACATCTCTATGGTGTATACTGCCACTTACAGCGGCAGAGTCCCCTCTCAATATTCGCAAAAGAAGAACAGATGGAAACGGGCATGTCGCATGTCCGTTTTTTCAGAAAATGCGCTTAAAAACTAACTCTAACTCTAACTCTAAACAATTGGATGAAAACCTGACTAATGACTGCGAAATGAATACGGTACGGTATCCATACAGACACTGCAAGGAAAAGAAAGCACTTGAGTCTCTGTGTCAATTCACACCAGCTGTGGTGCTTTGTGTATCCGGATCCGGACCTCCGGAAGGTTTTTGCGAGGTTTCTTTGCGAGATTTTGTCCGGATTCCGCATGCAGATTTTCATGAAACTGAAGAAATTACACGAGCCGGACAGGAAGTCAGGCATCATTCGAGGTAATGTGGTATATTTCAAAATAAAATCGTTCCGCTAACTTGTTTTTTACCAACATACTTTACTCATTTACTCCCAGCCATTTTCACTGAAGCAACCCCCTTTGCTCCCGACTGTTTTACTGGATTTTGACAGATTTTGCAAGGCCCACAGAATATTGTGTTCTATTGCTATAAAAACATGGAACCTTACCAAAAGAAAGATTTGAGTCTCGTCTTTCATCAGGAAAAAAGTATATTTCAATCTGTTTCCGTTTTGCAGCAATTAGCATTAGAATTTAGCTAAGTTTCATCATTATTCACAAATCTGTTAAGAACTGTTGGTAAATGAGCTTTTTTCAACATGGCCCTGGTTGATCTCTTTTGCTCTGCTGCCACCTGCTGGCCGTATAAATACATATTTGGGACACTTAAAACATTTAAAATAGAACGTTTTTATACGTTTTGGAGAGCAAATGAGTTTTAATAGAGATGGATAAAATGCTGATAAAAAGTGTGTGGTAAGATGTGTCGGACATTTAAAAGACAATAAAACAAGCTCAAAATAAATTAAACTTTACAAAATACCTCTATTTGAACACAAAACGTATTCCAAAGTCCCAGAAATAATGTCCAAAAAACGTATCAATGTGAACGAAGGGAAAGTGTGACTATTGATTACAAGTACAGTATCTCTCTATATACACAATTGTTATCGTGTGAGCTCAACTCTTCAGCGTGAATCCCAATGATCTTGTGGTCTTGTGGGTGCAGATTTGCGGACACCGTAGAGTTCACACCCGTACAAATGCCGTACGGACTCTACTCCATGTCTGTACCGGAGTCAGTGTTAATCCTGCCGTTACAACAGTAATTGGTGATGGGCTTGCGAACTTGAGAAGTGTGGCCTCTCTGAGGCAAAAGAGTGTGCGTGCTTCAAAATATTTGCTTTGTATTAGTTCACCACTAGATGTCAGCAAAGAATACGTCACTTTAACAACTTATTTTGTTTCTTGATGGGTACTTTTTTTAAATTAATCCGGGCAGGAAGTCATCCTTAAGAAGTGTTTCTCAACCATTAGTGAGCCAAGGCACATATTTCAAATCGGAACAATCTCACGGTACACCGCTTTGCAAAAAATAGTTCTCAAAAGTTGGATATAAATGGTAATTATGTACCTTTTGTCATTTATTTGAAGAATATTTGATAGTTTTTGCCTGTTAATATACATGGTAAATTACCAAAAACGTTTTTTTAATAGAAAATTATTATTTTGTCAAAATAATTGGCACTGGATAATTTCCACGGCACACCTGATGATCTCTCATGGCACACTAGTGTAGTTGGGAATCACTGCTTTAGAAGACTAATTCAAGTAGGGTAACTTACCTGGTTGAACTTTCTGTTCAGCCTCACTTCAATTTACATCACATCACACCTACTCATCACCTCATATGGCTATTTTCCCAATCTCACTTTCCTTAAATACCTATGTGTGTCCTTATTTAGTCAAGCTTAGAGTAGTATAGTACCGTATGTCAGTTTGTTTGTTTGCTTAGTAGAAGTAGAGAATAAACATCTTTGCATATACAAAACTGTGTGTGTGTGTGCGTGCGTGCGTGTGTGCATGTTGGAATAAAATTGTTAAACTCTTAATTCAATAAACTATTCAATTGTAGCTCCTTCATAAAAGGATGATTTACATTAAGTTTTTCTTTTCTTTTCTTTTTTTTACTCAAAACTAACGTGGTGACAGAGAAAACTGCAGGCAGTATCTCGTCGTATATATCGCTCCTTGAGCGATCCTAATTTAGCTACAGGAGTATTGAAAGACACACATTTTATTTAAATTGTTCTGTTCCAGTTAGATGGTGTCAAAGTCCGGTCCTCGAGGTTTCCCACGTTCAACACAGCTGATTCATATTTAAGCTCATCAGCAAGGTCTGCAGGAGCCTGATAATTATCCTGATCATTGAATCAGGTGCGTTAGAGTAGAGAAACCTCGAAAACATGCAGGACAATTTATTTTAACAAAGATTGGTTGACTAGTCATTATTCCCAAATAAGTTATTTCCATTTTACTTGTTGAAAACAGTACACATTGATTGATATCTTATTTCAAAATTATTTTATCTTTATTCTTTTTTTTCTTTTTTACTTAAGGTGTGGTTGAATTTCCAGTACCATTCCTCCAATTTTATTCAGGATATTCAGACACAAGTACTGTGGATAATTTCAAATATTATTATTGATGACAAACCTTTACTCTGGGATGAATGTGTTAAAAATTGGATATTTTTTGTTAGTAATCTCTTGGATGAATCTGGAGAATTTATGATGAATTCAATGTTCCTATTTTACGCGCGTGAAGTTGGCCTCCCACCCCACGCAAAATTTGATGGAAATAGTCTCTTTCGTTTGTGCTGGTTTGTGCCATAAAAAGTTTTGTTTGTGCTATTACTGTTTTGCAGTTATTATAAATATTTTTTTAGGTCATCAAGAGCTCACCCAGCCTCCCATCTATTGAGAAACTGACCCAAAATGGGTCCATTTGTTTGTGCTACTTTTGTGCTGGATTGTGCAGTTAAAATTTTCGTTTGTGCCGCAACGGTTTTATAGATATTAAACATTTTAGTTTCTCATCCAGCCCCCCGTTTAGTTCAGATTGGAGCTGAAATGGTGGCAATCGTTTGTGCTGCGTTAGTGCTGGTTTGTGCAATTTTTGTTTGTGCTGCAACGGTTTTATAGATATGGCATATTTAATTCACGATGATGTCATCCAGCCCCCCATTTCCTTTGAAATGCACCCAAAATGGTGCCAATTGTTTGTGCTAGTTTGTGCTGTTAAAATTTTTGTTTGTGCTGTGACAGTTTTATAGATTTAGCACATTTTGTTTCGTCTGATGACGTCACCACTAATGCTCTGGTGGTGACGCTGTCTTCATTTGTTTTGGATGAGGTCTATAGAAAAAGTTCGTCCCATGGTACCACACTCAGTGAATCGCTCGTTTAGTTATTAATTCCACGTAATAACTTGGAATTAACTATAGTTTTGCGTGTTTCTGCGTACTTTTCTCATTTTTTTCTGGAGAGCTCAGTATTGTTCATTCGGTAATTTTACCGATTTGACATGTCATCATCATTGCTCTCCTTTTTATATATATATATATATATATATATATATATATATGTATATTTATTTATTTATTTTTATTTATTTTTATTTATTTTTATTTATTTTTATTTTATTTTTTTGTATGTGGGTGAATATGTGTATGTGCGTGCGTGCGAGTGTGTGTATTCATTAGTTCACCTAAAACCTATAAAAAAAAAATCCCAGCCAGAGTCGTGAGGCCGTCAGGAAATCCGAGAAAGGACCAAAGAAAAAAAAGGAAAGTGAAATTCAGCACTGACCAGACATCACCTACTACCCACCGGGTTACCAACCAAAATCTTTCACCAGCCCCAGAGACATCTAAATTTCAACAAATCAGTGAGACCTCAAGAGACCAAAGGAGAGACTGAGGAAAGGAAGGAAGGACAGACGAAGCAGAGTGAGATCCACAGACACCAGCCTCCACCGATTCAATGACCTGAGGAAGATTGTGTCTGAGTTTCGATAGATGCTGGTGTGGTGGATCTGGCGTGCATGAAAATCTCCACCAAAGAGGGGAGCCGTCGACCCCCGCCAGGACAGACCAAGCGCAACACCTCAGGGCCCCCCAGGCCGCGGCAGTGCCAAAGGACGACCCCCGGGCCCCGCAGGGCCCACCGGCCGGAGAGCAAACCCAGGAGCAGGAGCGCCCCCCACACCAACGCGGCCCGCGCCCCCAACCCAACGCAGCAGGACGGGGCACTGCAGGCCCGCCAGGAACCCCACCGGCCCACAGCCCCCGCTCCCCGCCATCCACCCCAATCCAGCCCCAACCGCCCCCAAATACCCACACACCCTCCCACCCCCAGCACCCTCCCACACAGCCACCCCCCCCCCCCAAACAAGCCGCCCCTCCACCCGACCCCACGCCCACCAACCGGCAGCCCCAGATCCCGGGGATCCCCCGCACCCAGGCACCGGCGCCGAAGAGGGGCCAGACAGCGGAGCGGAGAGGGCATCCGCACCCACCCCATCCCCCACCGCGTGGACGGACGGAACACCGGGGGCAGAAGGGGAGATGGGGGCACCAGAGGACGGGCGGCACCCCCGAACCCCAGGCCCAGCGGGGAAAGGCCCCGGTCATCACTCCAGCGTTCTTAGTGAGAGTTAACCCTGTTACGGAGTTCGCCAGCTCGCCGACTGGCGAACTCTACCCCTAAACCTTGAATGTGACCCCACCCAGTGTATATACAAGTGTGTGTGTGTGTGTGTGTGTGTGGTGCATTAAAATTGGGAGCAGGTGAACCGGAGCAGAGGGAAATTATATCCCCCTCTGCTCCGATCCACCCGCCTTCCAGGCATGTCAGTGAGTGTATGTGGTGCATTAAAAAATAAATAAATAGGGGGGGACACAGACAGGGAACCGCAGCACTTCTCTATACTGCGGTCTGCCCCAACCAATGCCCCCCCACACACACACACACACACACAGTTGTGTGGTGCATTAAAATTGGAGGGGAGTTGTAGGGCGAAGACGGTGTGCCCCCCCCCCCCAAGTGTGTTATGTGCCCTATATGTCTATAAAAGTGTATTGTGCAAAACTAGTGCAGTGAGTTAAGAGGAGCCACCAGTGCCCCCCCCCCCCAACCGGGCAGGGGCGGGAGGCGCACCCGCCCACCAAACCCCCATCCACCCCACCGGGACCCCGGCTGGCATATGGGACCAGCCCGGCGGGGCGATAAGGCTCGCCCCCCCCCCATACTGGGCCCGCCCGAGGTGCCAGGAGGTCCACCGGAGCGGGGCGAGCACAACACCAACCCACCCGACCCCCGGAGTGCCGAGACCCGGGCCACGGATGGAGCCCAGGGGAGGGAGAGGAAGGCGTACAGGGGAGGGGGAAGGAGACGACAAGAAGGGCAGGAGGCAGCGGCAGGGCCGCAGAGAGAGGGGGAGAGGAGGAGGAAGGGTGACGAGGGAGAAGGGACAGGGAGGCGGAGGACGGGCGGGGAGAGGTGAGGAGGGAGAGGCAGCAAGTGGGAGGAAGGGGGAGGGGACCACGAGGCACCCCGGCGGCCCACAGGCCCCAAACCGCGTCGCCGCGGGTTTCTGCGTACTTTTCAACATCCTGGAATGCCACCATTTGCAGGACGAACTTCAGGTAAACATTTGACTCTTTTGTAGCTTTTTTTGCTAGCTAGGCTACATAGAATCTTTAACGTTTTCACTGCTGTAAATTACTTTTAGTTCGAGCATCTATCCATCTATTTTCTCAACTGCTTATCTCACAATTGTGTGCTGGAGCCAATCCCAGCTGTCTTCGGGCAGTAGTCTCCAATAACCGTACCATATATGTATATTTTTGTAAAATGTTTTTCTTATGCTCATTCTTGATTAGCATGCATTAAGCCCATGTGATTATTTCTTAAATTTTAGCGAATGTGAAAGATGCTCACATTAAACCAAAACATCTTGTGTGACCATATCGTCAGTGACAAAACATTTAATTTATATAACAAATTGATACAATTATTAGAAGTTTGACACGACAGCCTGCAGAAGAAACTTATGTTGGAACGATTTATTGTGTCAAAACGCACACACGCACGCATGCACACACACACACACAAAATATCCAACAATATGTGTTAATCATTGCTTTAGTAGATCTTTGTGTTATCTGATGCTGCTTTCACTCCACTTCCCAGGTCATCATACATCTCCCAGGTGCATGTAGCCCTCCTGCAATATGCCACATAATGACCAAGGGAATCCTAGATCAAGCCTCTTTGAAATGCGATGACTGCTCTCAAAGTGAATGTCTTCTCTTGTAGCACCAGACTGAATGGCAATTCAAGCAAGGCAACTTGTACACAACTGCTCCCAAGGGCAGTGTCAATCCACACAACTTCCCCCAGACTGTAGCTGTAAACATTCCCTGAACATAGAACTTTTCCCGTACTGTCTTGTTTAAATGTGTCAGGACACTGAGATGGATTTTGCATTGGCCTGAGGGAGGTAAAGTCAGGAAGGTTGAGTCCTTCTTCAGCTGCAACCTGAAGATGAGCCATACCATAGGTCTGCAGTGTACCAATTTTGGTACACACAAGTGGAACTTTCCTCGTTACAAGTGTGCTCAAACTGCAGTACTGTGAGGAACATTGTTTCTTTAAATAAACACTTGGAAGGTTCCTCATGGCTCTCTCAATTGCAGTTGAGATGTGGCAATGTGCATCAATTTGGAGCACCAGAGGTCAGGTTGACATGTGTGAATAGTTCTCTGAGCAGTTCTGCCCTCTGTGAGTACACCTGTTGGTTCACTCCCTGTGTAGTCATTGGAGGAACTGGTTCTCACATTTGTTGCTACTAACAGCTTTTTCAAATGAAAAGCTTTCACAAAAAGAACAACACAAGCTCTGAAAAACAGCACCAAATGCACAAGTGTTCAACACAGAGACTTTCAATTTGCCAAGTTTAACAGGCTGTTGATGGTTTCCATTTTTTAATAACTGCACCTTGACTTTTTTTCGTCCCACAGATGGATCAACATGCAACCATTCAGGACAAAGAGAGATAGGAAGTCATCTTCCTTTTTTTGGGTGGAACCACTAAGCTAGGTTCAGCATAATTTTTTATTTTGTATTTGCCAGTCCGAGTAGTAGTTAAGTCTGTGTCATGTCCTGTGACAGTTGTAGCATCAACATCATCAGCCTATTCACTATTTTATTTTGCACAACAAATCTGCATGTTCCCGTCAATGACGAAAAGGTGACGAGCAACAAAGCAGTCAACACCAATGGGTAGGCTGTCATGCTTGAAAAGTCAATTTTTGATGATGTTGAACTCTGCTTCAACAGCAACGGAACTTGCAGTGATGCTGGGGCTTCTGAAGAGAGGGACCATTATTCCTGTCCAGAGTGGTAAGTAACTTCCAAGTCTTATTATGTGGGGAATGATCTCAGGGAGGAAGTGGATGTTATCTCTATCCCCATTAGGCATGGCAAGTGACTTGCTCTCCTCACAGATTTCTGTCACCCACTGTCGGGCGTTAGTCTGGATCTGTTGTTTGGACGCATCCGCTGGTTTTTGTGCCTCAACCTCTTTATCTGGAATGCGGACAATTTCTTCAGCAATTTTAGCTTTCTGGTACTTCTTCCACTTTTCTAATGGGAGAGGTGCTCCAGAACTGCCATTACCTGCTGATTCACTAAGTGCCACAATAGTGATGGCACGTAGAAGTTCTTTTGATTGTTCCACCCATTGTGACTTCAGAAGCTGTGCTAATGACCTCACAAAGAAATCTTTAACACGATATCTTTTATTTTTCAGGCAGTGCCATTGACAGATCATCTTGATGCAGTGTGCAACATCTACCCTGACAAAGCATGGGGGCAGGTTTGCATGTTCATCCCCAAGTAAGACTTTAAAACATTAATTGATGTAGCTCTTCAAGTCAGGATGAGGGGTAAAAGCTTTGACTAGAGCTCCAAGAATGGCCAGCGAAAAATCGCTCACAGCTTCTTTTGGAACAGGTGCACCTGCATGAATTCATTCCTTCAGCCACTGCGTGATAGCACAAGTATTATGCTTCTCTGACAGCATCTGCACCACTGGTATACTAGAGCTGTTATGCTCTGTCATAACACCCTGATAAAAGAAGATATGGCCTGATGAGCCATTTGGTCTCACTAGCTTTTTAACTACTGAGCCAGTTGCATCAAAACGTACTGTTGGTTTACATTTTTTAGATAATGTCTTGTACACATGCATCTGTGTTTGGCTCCAGTAGTGACAGAAAAACTTGTCCAGTCCAATGTCTTTAATGCTACCACTGTGAGGTGCACTGTACTGTACTTCAGCAGCTGCAATGACAAAATGGGTTTTTTGTCACCTATTGCCATGTTATTTTTCTCCTATTTTGCCTTGCACAGGGTGGCCAAATTTGGGAGATGGCTTAGCTCAGGATCTCCGAAGTCCATCAGTTTCTCTGCCTGTGATGCCCGCCATACATGTGGTTCCAACCTGCCCTCAACGAGTTCATGAGCTATCTGGTTCAGGTTCAGTTTCAGCCTCAAACCCCAAAGCTGATCAGACGTTATGTTTGTTTGTCTCAACAAAGGTGTATATAGACTTTGCAGACATCTTTTCCCCCAACTTCTCACTCAGATCCGTCCACACAGTGTCTTTTGAAGTGGCTATGTTGCCGTTTTGATGTATGGCCTCTTTTGAAGAGCAGAGAACAGCAAAACTTTAGTCCTTGTCTACTGCTGGTTGTTTGGCCATCTAGTTTAAGGATAAATAAATATAATTAGGATTCATTACTAGAATAATTTTGCCCTTTGCTGAAAAAAAATCATAATACACTCTCAGGACTATAGCTGCAAAACAGTAATAACACAAACAAAACTTTTTGTGGCACAAACCAGCACATACGAAAGAGACTATTTGCATCAAATTTTGCGTGTGGTTGAGGGCCAACTTCACGCACATTCCAATTTTGTATTGTTGACAAAATTAAAATTATTTAAAGCCCATATGATATGTGGGATGTTGATAAACGTTGGTCCGACTCACCTGTTTCCTGGCCACACAAACATCTGTTTTGGGAACATTTACTCTTATTTAATACAAAGCTGGGTAATTATTTTTCATTGTTAAGTGTCCTTTGTGGTGCCAAAGGAAAGAGGCGCAGGTGTATCGCATTGCAATAAAGTTTGTGGAAGTACATCACCAAATCGGAATCCAGGCTTTGAGCGTATAGGTTTACCCTCTTGATCGCTCACAGCCATTTCTTTCTTTTTCAGCAGCCCCTTTCAGTGGAAATGCAATAAAACTTTGTATCAGGCCCCCGACGGGCTGTACAATTGATGGCACAACAACAATGAATCATCCGCCTCTCTTAATCCTCCTCCAAATGTGCAAAACCATCAAACTACATGTAAAACACGCTGTTTCTTGCCACTCAGTTCCCGATTCTTCCCGTGATGTAACGCGCGAAACATAAACAATGACGTTACAAAGGATCCTCCTATTGAATGTATTACAAACCTTTTTGCAGATCCATTCCAAAGTTTTATATAGATGATTCCGCCAATATTTGTAGACTGTTATCATTTACAACTTGTGTTTTAATTTGGACAAATCAACTGCTAATATGTTTCCAGCCCCTATTCTAAAGTGGTAACACATCATGTTCAATTGATTACCAAGTTCTCTGCTACCGTTTGTTATCATGAATAAACTACCTTTTCATATTAACAATTCATTTACTTATCTTGTTTCATCCACTATTGTAGTGACAACACTTCATCATCATCATTCACGTTTACCATACGATATACTTTTATTTTCCCCGTGGGGAACTTTTGTTTTCTGTTTTCATGTTTTCTGCTACTACTTGCATATCAATAACTAAGTATATTTTCATGCCAACAACACATGCTAATCTTTTTTTCACTTGCTAAAGTGACCACACATGTACAAAATGTTTCAAGCAACTCATTTTTTTTTTTGCAAATGTCCTCTACATGTGAGCAAGTCTTTAACTTCAATTTATTTTACATTGCCAATCTAAAATTACAAATCTGTTAAATTTTTTTTCTTTCTTTTTTTAAATTCTTTCATTCTTTTCATTCTTTATCGGGACCGGATGACAACAATGTGCCGCAATGTATTTTATCACTGTATGAATCAAGGTTTTGATGCTTGATGCATCCGAATTGTATTCTGGGGCCGGGGATTATTAAAACATGGTTTTCATCCCATCAGCCCTTTTTTTATTTTCGTTTTTTGTGTTGGAGGCTATTGTGATATGTCCGAAAGGAAAAAAATAATTAATAAAAAAAAAAAAGATTTTTCAAATAAATGGTTTTGTTGAAAACAGTTATTTATGTTTACTACCTTTCCAGTCACAGTATCAACAACTTGAAAACAAAAAGGTTTTTTAACATGCAGCCTCTTTAACTATCTCATATCACTTATCTACTGCAAAGTAGATGTATGGGCCAGTTCCTTAGGTTAATCTCCAGGAGAAATACATTTGTTAATTTTGGACGTGCAATTATATTAAATGACTCATGATGAGCAATGGCGATTGCTTACTGACATAAAATTAATTTAACACAAACCAATCGCCAGACATGTAATGGAGGCTAGTTGACTGAACCTCCATCACATTATAAATGTCTGTATGTTGTAATTTTGCACGTTCGTAAAATCCTCACTCAGTCAGCAAGTCTCCAAAGAGGCACTGGTCTAGTGGGTTTCCTGGAGGGGTTGGGCCACTCTCGTAATATATCCTGATTCGTTCAGCCGTATTAGAGACGGACCAATAGGCTGCCCCCCTCAAAAATGACGGTCAGTGCAGGCCTGTTTGTGAATGAACACATACTTGTACACACACAGTCGGTGTAGTGGGTACTCTCTCAATTTTCACTTCTTTTTTTTTAATTAGCCCAGAAAAAACTGTCCTGTTTTAGAAATGGTGACATAAGAATAATCAGTCATTTGTACTTGCTTACAATAATAAAATTATCTTGACTTGATTAAGAACAATTTGTAGTTTTTGCCGGTAACACAAGCAGCCTGAATCAATGTAAATTTTATTTATCTTTCATGAGACAAACGTATAGCGTAGATAATATGTTCAATATTTACAATAAACAAAAATGAAGTGAAAAACTGTCTAGCTAGTCTATATTATTTTAGGCCAATCTTTTATTATTTATTATTATTTGTCTCCATTCTTGTGTTTTAACTTTAAAATCAACTGCCAGCCTATACTATAAAACTAAACTAGATCATGTAGGTTCATTTGTAAATTGCGGCGTCCACCCTGTGGATCGAACCCAGGCTATGAGCAAGTGTGTATGAGAGCACAAAATATTTCTGTGACACAGGACCCTATTTGAAGGATTATGTGTTCCTCGGCATGACACGTCCTGCTCTGCCTCAGATTGGCTCATCAATCCTCATGCCTTAAATTAGCTAATCTAATCAACAAAGGGAGGGGGTGCCAGCCAATTAGAGGCAGAGGAGGATGGGTCATGGCGTTACCATCCTTGAGGAAAAAAAATATAATCTGAGTCACAGATTTTACTGAACAGGGATATAGATGGGGGATATAGAAGTGGCTATATGCAATGCTGACTGAAAAAGAAGTGGGTATATGCCGTATGCCCTGGGCTACACAACTGGTGTCTTAATAAGCCAGTGAGGAGTGTGATTCTAGACCTGCTCCAGGGTTTTCAGGAGACCCGAGGAAGGATCAAAGAAAAGTGAAATTCAGCACTGACCAGACATCACCTACTACCCACCGGGTTACCAACCAAAATCTTTCACCAACCCCAGAAACATCTAAATTCCAACAAATTAGGGAGACCTCAAGAGACCAAAGGAAAGACTGAGGAAAGGAAGGAAGGACAGATGAAGCAGAGAGAGATCCACAGACATCAGCCTCCACCGATTCAACGACCAGAGGAAGAAGCAGATTGTGTTTGAATTTCGGTAGATGCTGGTGTGGTGGATCTGGCATGCATGAAAACCTCCACCAAAGAGGGTAGCCGTCGACCCCGGCCAGGACAGAGCCAGGCCACGGCAGCACCAAGGCACAACCCCCAGGCCCCACAGGGGCCACCGGCCGGAGAGCAAACCCAGGAGCGCCCTCCACCCCAACACGGCCCGCGCTCCAAGCCCAACGCAGCAGAATGGGGCACGGCAGGCCCACCAGGCACCCCACCGGCCCACAGTCCTCGCTCCCCCCACGACCCCCCCGCCCCACACCCGCCACAACCCAAACCCCCAGAAACCCCACCACCAGCACCCCCCCACCCAGGAACAAACTATTTTAAGAGTCTTGTGAACGCCAGATGTTATACCAAAAATGAAAATAAATGACATTGCCTATTCATATTTTTGTTTCACTCTTGTAACTTGTTTTCTCATTAGAATGACACATTATGCAGCTTCATCTGTTGCCTCGTACTGTGAACAATCTCAAACTTTAAACTAGTCATCCATTTCTTACAAAAAATAAAAATAGGTTTAAGTCCGCCGTTGTTGTTGTTGTTGTTGTTATTATTATTATTATTATTATTATTATTATTATTATTATTATTATTGGACTTTGATTATATTTGGCTATAAATCATTTGATGATCCCAAAACAAAGTTTTCTTTGGGTTCATTTATATATTTTCAAGTACAAGATTCTACAAAGATTCTCTGAAGTCAACCTTATTAATTATTCTAATTGATTGTTTATATAATTTAAGAATTGGGTCTATATTTATATAAAGTTCCATAACACAATATGACATATGAGGCAACATTAGAAAAGAAGAACAATAGATGTAGACCTTTCTTATTTAGGAAATCCTTTACTTTATGAAGAACAGCCTGGTTCAGTTAAATAATTTCCGTTAGTATATTCTATCTGGCTTCCAACACAATTTATCAATATTTACTCCCAAAAAACTTCGTTTCAGTAACTTGTTCAATTTCACTACCATTTAATTAAGTTTTATATCACAGTTGGGCTGTATACCGAACACCACAAATGTAATTTCAACCCCTCCCATTTAAACCCTTGTGTTGTCTTGCGGGCAAAAGCGACCCACGACCATGTTTAGCTGTAGAAAACTTACCTTAAACTACAATTTTCCAACTTGAAACTTTATGACTTTTCCTAAATGGACCCCATCATTAGAAAAAAGTGCCACTTTGTTTTTGTTTATCTTTCCATGTGGGTAGTACACCACTTGGGTACAAAGATTGTCTTATGGGTCATTTATGACCCGTGAATTATAAAAGCATTTAAACACCAAACAAACGTTCAATTGCCCCCACAAACTCACTCTAACACACACACTCGCGTCAGTTACGATTTTTTTTTGCCCCTGGGTCCACAAAGAGGTGGTCTGCAGTTGGATGTGGACCGAAGTCCGCTAATTGCAGACCTAGGGTCTAAGACATTGTGTGTGAATGTGAGGAATTTGTAAAGGGCTTTGGACTAGATAAAGTGCTATATAAAAAGTGGTTCAGTCCAATCCATACCATAGTGAGATGGTGCATCCCTAAACGTTTTTATAGTGGTCTTATTTCATACTTTAGGAAAACTATCTGGGGAGTATTCATTTTCTATTGCGAGTCTCTGTACATACAGTAGGAAGTATTATCATAGACCTACTATAGGCTGGTTTCCATCCAACTGTTTTGAATTTTCTAAGAGAATTTACTGAAAATGCTCAAAACGGACATGTAACTATGCCTGTTTCCATCTGTTCTTCTTTTGTGAATATTGAGAGGGGACTCCACCGCTGTAGGTGGCGGTATACACCATAGTGACGTGATCCAACCGGTAATTTAAAAGAAGAAGAGGAAGCGACTGTGCCATGTGATGATGTCGTATGAGTTTGCTTTTGTAATTCTTGATACAGCGTAGTGTTTCTTTGCTGTTCTCCATCTAAAATGGCATTAATATTCGCTTCTTTAAATAATTCCCAAAAAGATTTCTGTTTCGTCATACCTTAATTTTATCTTCCGCCATTGCCTTGTGACTGCAAACGTACGTATGATGTAATATCCGGTCAAAACATGCGACGTGTATCCGGTCTTGTCAGAGTTTATTCGCAAAACCTGTTTCCATAGCCAAAATTCGCATTTTCCTTTTTTCAATGCGCTTCAAAATCCACCCACCCCCTAAGCGTAAAAAATATTTTGCAAATGTTGGGCCCTTTTTCAAATTTCTAGTGTTTCCATTCAGTTTTATTTTCTCATTTCTTGAAAATTCAAAAAAAAATAATACCCAACTATTAACTACATAACTTATGTCGTTGGCAGTGGGCCGTAAACTCCCTTGTCACAATGGTAAATTTCATTTTTTTCCTTTGAAAATCTATATTGTTGGTCAGTCCACACTTGTGGGTATTATTATTTGTTATAACAATAGTAATATTAATAATACTATTATTATTATTATTATCAGAATCAAATTTATTGTCAAAATTATATTATTAAACGTAATTACACTTTAGGCTCAAGCCAGCCGAGAGAATGAAAAACAATGACGAAACAGAGGGAGACATGACAGAAAGGCCTTGTCAGTGTTCGCTTAGTATTATTTTTTAAATTATTGACCAATTTAAAGTGTTGAAAATAGCTTGCTCTCTTTGATGATGTAATATTAATGATTGACCAAACCTGACGTTTTGGGGGTTTCCGCACAATTGCAGTGATATACAAAATACACTGTATGCAACATTTCATGTACATTGTTTTTAGGCTGTACCCAAAAATGTCAGCCTGCCATTTTGTCTTGTTCATAAGTGCTTTGGTGACTTATTGATTCACTGAAGTGATGCAAAATAACATTATACAGGAATTACTGTGTACGTTTAAAAGAAAAATGACCAATATGTGCCTGTTTTTCTATTTAATATTCTATTCTAAGTTTAAAAGCACTGAAAGCCTAAAACACAATATAAAGTGACACTCAAATTTATTTTTAACAGGATTGTTCTCTCATAGGGAATTGTGGCAACCAATGCTAAACAAAGCATTATTGTCCAATGATTTTTTTTAACCTTATGTAAAACGGCTACAGTTTTGGATACCTTAGATTTCATACAAATATATTCAATATGTGTTTCCATGTTAGATGTTCATCAATAATAAACATAACTTTATTTCATTAGTCCTTTCTATTTCTATTCCCTGCACTGTCAGTGTTGCTTCAACATTTACTGAATATTTCTACAACTAAAAATCATAAATCTGGTTTTACTAATATGTATAGACAGTCTGTTGGCATTAAACCACTACATAATATTTTCAAACTTTTTCTTTATTTCTTGTAATACCTTAATATATATTTTCCTCGCATGAAATAAAGTTGTGTCATCTGCAAACAAGATACAGTTGAACAATTTTTAAACAATTTTAAGTAGGGCTGTCAGTTTAATGCGTTAATTAGATTAATTAATTACGTTGCAAATTAGTTTGTTAAAAAAATAAACACACTTGATTGTGAGTGGCAAGTCAATGCACAAGCATTTGAAATTTGGCCCATTGAGGGACCCGTAGGCTGCAGTGGCGCGCCACTACGAGCAGCGTGAACAACAGCAGACATGCACGCGAGTGCGGCACAGGAGAGCGAGGCAAACTTACTTGGACCTAGATCTAGTTAATTTGGCGGTTGTATTTATTTCAATGTACATCTTTCACATCACCAGGACCGCTGGCCTTTCGTAGTTGGCGCCGCTGGGCAACTGCCATTCAGTACGGAGGCTTTGGCTTTGGATACAAGCTAGATTACCATGCCAAATAAAAACTATGCTACAGAGGAGACTTTACAGCTACATTCTGAGACAAAGCTGACGAGTTACAATGAGTGTTCGCTGGATCACTCGGAAGTTCGAGACAACAAGTCCGAACAAGACCAGCCCACCTCAGGCTAAAAGGAGCCATAACCGCTAAACTGGAAGTTGCAACGCAGTTGAAGGTATAGTAAAAGCGAAGTTTTTTTTTTTTTTGATCACCTAACAGCACAAATTTTAACATCATTCACATAAAGGAGAAAAAGTACTGGCCCCAGAATTTATCAAAGTTGATTGAAGTTACATAACTGTGTTTTGATGGTTTATTCTTGAATTCAACAAGCGTTTATATTTTTTTAATAACTGGTGACCCATTGATGTGTGACACCTATTTCACCATATTTGAACAATTTTTGCAATAATATTTCATGATCTAAAGTATCAACTGTTTTTTGTAAATTCACAAAAACACTTACAAAAACATAGCAAGCAAATTGATTCAGTTAACTCCATTAATGCAATGGTATTTGAGTGATTGGCGAAAAACCCATATTGGCTATTGCTTAAAATTTTATATTTATCTATGCATTTATTTAATCTTGTCACATACAATGTTCCCAATATTTTAGAGAGCTGTGGGAGTAGAGATATAGGTCTGTAATTAAAACAAAACAAAACATTAATTTCCTTTTTTTGAAGAGTTTCTATGATTTGCTTTATCAGTGACATATTCATATCTGTTTAATCCCTTTTTTTTTTTTAACTATGTTCTAAATTTCACTAGCTTGTACGGCCTCAAGAAAAATTATATTTACATTGTTTGGTATACTGTAGTTCCATAATCAATATTTTTATCAGAAAGATTTTGTGATGGTGGGTGACTGGTTAGCACCGCCTCCCAGTGCTGAGGACGTGAGATCAAGTCCGGGCTTTAACCTTCCTGGGTGAAGTTTGCATGTTCTCCATGTGCCTGCGTGGGGTTTCTCCGGGTACTCCGGTTTCCTCCTGAATTCCAAAGACATGCATGGCAGGTTAGTTGAACACTCTGAAGTGTCACTAGGTGTGATTGTGAGTGTGAATGGTTGTTCATCTGTGTGTGCCCTGGATTGGCTGGCAACCAGTTCAGGGTGTACCCTGACTGCTGCCCAAAGCCAGCTAGGATAGTCTCACCCCACGACTCTTGTGAAGAATAAGCGGTTCAGAAAATGGATGGATATTTTGTGATCGTATTGGGCCAATTTTTATAAAGTGGTCATTGTATTTGTTTGCAATTTCCTCTTCATCATAAATTGCAAAATGATCCTTAAAAAATAATTTGGAGGAATTGGTTTTGCCTTGCCTTTAAAACTTCAAAACTGTATTTATTGTAACCCAGGTATTTTTTGTACTAACTACTGTTACTTCTGTCTAGTAATTTGGTGAAGTAATCGATTTTTGTCTTCATAGGATGGATACAATTTTATTTTTATATTGTTTTATACCTACTCTGCATCTTTTGTTGTTTGTTTGAGAAAAAATCTGTAAAGATTTTTTTTCTTACAAGCATTTTTCAAGCCATTTGTCTTCCAACGATTATGAGTACCGTATTTTCACGACTATAAGGCGCACTTTAACGTCTCAAATTTACAAAAAAATCGATGGTCCGCCTAATAGCGAGGTGCGCGTCGTGTGTGTGTCAAACAGAAATAGCACCCATAACTGAGACTGCGGCTTATAATACGGTGCACCTTGTGGTCGTGAAAATACGGCAGTGTTTTTTCTACTTTGAGCATGAGTTATAATCATTTTACAATATTTTTCATACGAATTTATGAGTGTGGTCATGAAAGAATTACAAGCATTATTTAAGTCGTTTTTGTATACATGATTCCAGTTCTGTCTCTTCAAATCTTCTCTTAAAAGTTGTACTGCTTTTCTGGATGTGTCTTATAATGATTAGAGTTTCCTCTTGCACATTATTTATGCTTATTTTTTCATAGATTGTAAATACAGGGAGATGATCACTCATGTCTATTGTAAGTATACCACTTAACAAGGCGTGGGACAAGATCTTGAACGACAAGATCTTGCGAGATTAGAACGCCACAGATGTCTCGTCCCTGCACGGCACGAGATCTGCCCTGGATTGGCTGGCAACCAGTTGAGGGTGTACCCCGCCTACTGCCCGGAGCCAGCTGGGATATGCTCCAGCGCTTCCCGCAACCCTTGTGAGAACAAGCCGTTAAGAAAATGGATGGATTTAAATAATATATATACAAATTTTGCAAAAATCTCTTCTCGTCGTGGACTCAATCTCGTGAGACATCACGTCTTGTGGGATTTGTGTCTCGTCCCATGCCTACACTTAATATATACAATCAGACCTTTTACATGAGTGAAATTGCATTCCGCATAAAAAGACACATCATTATGGAGGCGGCAGAGATGGGCACAGGATCAAGTTTTTACTCTGAGACAAACTACTAGCATTTACTAGAATCCTCTGTTGAGGATCTTTATTAAAAAAATTTAATCATTGATTAAAAAAATTTAATAATGAATAAAATCTACAGCAGCTTTTTATCTGAAATTTTACATCATTACTGTCATTAGCGTCAGAAATGCTCCACTGAGTCCAATCATCCAGTCAAAAATTAAATAAAGGACATCTGTCCAGCCTACACTGTCTCATTTTAGCGCCATACTTCTGCCCCTGGTTTTAAAAATGTTACTGGAACAAAGGATCGTAAAACATGCCATTTGGGAAGCAAATTGACTATATAAAAATAAACAAACACTTCATCGGGTGCATCTGGAAAAGATGATGATGATGAGATCCAGTTAGGAACTTTATAAAAGTAAGAAATGAATATAGTTTTGATGAATACTGTTTGAATTATTTAACAATACATTCCTCATTCTACCGCAGTCTCAGAGGTGTTTCCTTTTGTCTAAATCATACTGCCTTTTAGGTTATTGACTGCTCTAGGTAAGATGCAATACAATAATTCACACTGAGAAGCA